>NC_133143.1:40531430-40831430 GCF_048418815.1 Hemitrygon akajei | reverse complement strand
TATTGTTGTTTGGATTGATTCATTTCAGCTTACGACTCCATTCACTATTAGGATAGATTTATCCTCACCCTGGCAATGCCCTTGTTATATGAGTATCCCTGTGTCCATTCATGTGCACAAGTTGGACTAATCTGCCATCTGCCACGTGTAGGGAAGACATTTACGTGGTAAGCTCCTGTCTACACTGTGTTGCAATACTTGTAATAGCCCAGTAGAATTGAGTGGGAAAAGAGTGCTGAACACTACAGAACAAAGAATATTCAAAAGTAAAAGTAGATATGAATTAGAATGCCTAGTGTGGCTACTGTTGTCTGGAAAGGGATAGGAGTGGGTGGTAGTATTTTTTGCATTGGCCTTGATGCCTGCTTTGTCCTGAATTGCTAGGCAAAATGTACACAAATCTTCCTGGCTTCTAAACGTTACGGATGCTACTTGACCTGCTACGTTCCTCCAGCATTTGTGTGTGTTCGTCAAGGTTTCCAACATCTGCAGAATCTCTTGTGTTTAGAAATCTTCTCTCTGTCGACTTTGATCAGAGTATCTAAAGAAGGACACCTGTTGCTTCTTTTCTGCCACTGATGACTTATGGTTTTAGTGTCCAGTGTGTACAACACATCCCAGAAGTGCAATTGGCTGTTAAATCATGTCACTCTCTGCAAAACTGGTGGGCCCATTCGCAGAGATTAGCAGAGTGGTCTACCATTCTTATCCAAGATGCACACCTGCACTGCAGATTACGGTCTTTCCTCTTACTTGCTCAGTGAAATAAAGCCATGCATCTAAGTGTGAGTGTGTAAGCAAACCCACCATAAGAGACGGGAAAAACCAACCTAAGTTGATACATCTGATAAGTATAAAGCATGAGTTATATGCACATGTCAGTATTATCACTGGCCTTGAATGTTAAATCACTCTTCGGCTAATAATTAGCATGAGGACGTGAGCTCAGCGTTAGAATTACCGTAAGTAGAGCATTGCAGTGGCTCTATGAATTGAATAAAGAACAAATTGATGGAGGAACTCGGCAGGGAAAGTAGTATCTGTAGGGGGGGGGGAATGGACAGTTGGCAGTTAGGGTTAAGACCTTTCCTCTAAAATGTCCTATCTAGTGGTGAAGCAGGAGGTTGGCTGTGTCGGCATCTGTCACCTTCTTGATCCTGACTAGGTGTTGTTTTGCACAGATGCTGAGTCCATGAACTGCAGCCAACCAACAGTTCTCTGATGAGCTGCTTGTTAGTGAGAAGCATGACCCAGCCATGGTTGTGACTGATTACACCAAATATGCAAATAATGCATTTCAAAATTCAAAGTAAATTTATGACAAAGTAGATGTATGTCACCATATACTACCTTGACATTCATTTGATGTCATATCACTGGTTGATTTTAAAGAAAACAGGCTCATGGTATTCAGGCTATAGTCAAGGCATGGACATGGTAAACTAAACTGAAGGATCATCAACAAAAGAACATGTTCCCTATAAAGGGTAACCAAGATAATGGGTCAGCCACTGTCCAAAGAAAAAGAATCAGAAACATTAGTCACTATAATCATGACCTTTTTAATTCTGCCAGCCTCTCATTGGTCCTTTGAGATCTCAGAAAGTCTCTCAAAATATCATTAATATTTTTCAGCTTAATTCTTTCCTCAGCCAATATTCATCAGAGTTTTTAAAGACTGGTGCTAATTAGGAGGAAAAAAGTTTGGTACCCTTAAAATGCAGCAACGCCAGTGCATTAAGACAACCATTTGCCATTTCAGAAATCAAGAAAGTTCATGCACTCAGTCTATGATAATCTGAATGTTTCTGATGAAACAGATCAACTCGTGCCTGAGAAGTAACTTGGAAGAGCTCCAATTTTCCTACCAGCACAACAGATACACAGCTGTTGCCATTTCATTGGCTCTTGGCTCTTCAGTCAACCCTGGAACATCTGGACAGCAAAGATGCTCTTTATCAAGTACAGCTCAGCAATGAATACTGTCGTCCCCTCAAAGCTAATCAGTAAATGTTAAGACCTTGACCTCAATACCTCCTTGATTTCCTCACTTGCAGACCCCGGTCAGTTTGGATTGGCAACAACACCTCCTTCACAATCTCCATCAGCACGGGTGCACCACAAGGCTGTGTGGTTTGTCCTCTGCTCTACTCGCTTTACATTTATGACTGTGTGGCTAAACACAGCTCCAATGTCATGTTTAAGTTTGCTGGTGACGCCACTGTTGTATGCTAAATCAAAGGTGGTGACGAATCAGCATACTTGTTGGAGATTGAGGATATGGCTGAGTGGTGCCATAACAACAACCTTTTCACTCTATGTCAGCAAGACCAAAGAGTTGATAATTGACTTCAGGAGGCGGAAACCAGAGGTCCATAACCCAGTCCTCATCAAGGGATCAGAGGTGGGCAGGGTCAACAACATTAAATTCCTTGATGTTACATTTCAGAGGGTCTGTCCTGGTCCCAACACATAAGTGCAATTACTAAGAAAGCAGGGCAGCACCTCTACAAAGTTTACAAAGATTTGCGTGACATCTAAAACTTTGACAAACTTCTATAGATGTGTGGTGCAGAGTATATTGATTGGCTACATCAGAGTCTGGTATTGAAACACCAATGCCCTTGAATGGAAATTAGTACAAAAAGCAGTGGATATAGCCCTCCCCACCATTGAGCATATTGACAAGGAGCATTGTTGGAGGAAAGCAGCATCCATCATCAGGGCCCACAGCACCCAGGGCATGCTCTCTTCTCGCTGCTGCCATCAGGAAGAAGGTACAAGTGCCTCTGGACTCAAACAACCCAGTTCAGGACAAGCTATCACCCCGCAACCATCAGGAGGCTGTGGAACCAAAGGTGATAACTTCATTCAACTTCACATGCCTTATCGTTGAAATGCTCCCACATCCTATGGGCTCACTTTCAAGGACTCTTAATCTCATGTTCTCGATATATATTGTTTACTTATTATTATTATTATTTCTTTTTCTTAATTTCTTTCTGTCTTTGCACAGTTTGTTGTCTTTTGCACACTGGTTGTCTGCCCTCTTGGTGAGGACTTTCATTGATTCTACCATGGTTTTTCAATTTATTGAGCATACCCACATGAAAATGAATCTCAAGGCTGTATGTTGCGACATATGTGTACTTTGATAATAAATTGGGTTTGAATTTTTTGAGACATCATTGTGCATTTACTTGCTTAATTTATATTATTGAACCATTCATTTCTAATCAAATCTACACCAACAGAAGTAAATGGTGGTCTTCTAAAATGCTCAGGAAAGGGGCACTCCAAGTTCAATCCTACATTAGTTAAATAGTCATCCAGTACTACGTCAAAGACAGTTAAACATGTGCAAACAGAGTTCCTATTATATCTAGAAGATAGTTATGTGATTATTTATCTAAGGTCACTAGAGGAATAGAAATACTAAAATGTCTTGAGCTTGGCTCTGAAACCCATCTGTGGTCTTGTTTTCATTGTAACTGCAGTGTTGCCATGACCTTATTTTGAAAAGCACACTTTCATATTTTATTTGTTCATATAATGTAACTATTCTCTACATAACAGAAGTAATTAAACTAAAAATACCACAGTAATCTGACTGTGGCACTTCAGTCCGGGAAATGTATTCGGAGAGAGGAGGTAGATTGGCATTTCAAGGAGCTGACAGGTTGACTAATTTGGCTGGGGTGTTTGATTATGTTAGCAGAAGGACTTGATCACATCCACATAACTGGTGTTCTGCAGTGTACTCTTAAGTGGGGTGAGGGTGAGGGTGAGTGCTGGTTCCCTCTGAGGCATTACTGGGCATCCGGTAAAGCTCCCAGAGGTAAGTACAGGAGTTTTGCAAGTGGTGGTCGGGAGAGTTCAGACAATCATGGTTTGCAGTAGGGTCATGCAAGAGGTTTAACTTATGGAAGGTATACACTGATACATCTGAATATTCTTAAAAACTATTAGGGTTGCAGCCTCCCACTGCTAGCACCTCTCACCCCAATACATTTTCACTTACTTCAAAGGGTCTCAGCTTCTGTAACAACTGATTTTATAGAGCTTAGATTTGATATTAGATGTATATAAGCTATTAACATAGTGTCAGGGCCTTTTAAATGATGTAGAACTCTGTTTTACACTGTACTAACCCTGTCATCTAATTCAAGGGTGCTACAGTTACCCGGATGAACCTGATGAAGAATGGATGCTTTTTTTCCCCCATAATGAGGTCCCTGTTGTTTCACAAGGAGAAGTTTAAATCAGTCCCAGAGCCAACAAGAGTTGTGACATTTTAACATTTTGCCAGTTACATTTTTCCTAATTTGCTCTCCATTTTCTCTTCTCTTTCTCGCAAAGCTTCCACATTCCGCGGTATAGTAACCTCCTGGTTACTGGCCAGTACTCCAATGGATCACGTGAATGAAATTCACACTTTGTCAAGTTTAGACAATAGAAACTAAAACATAGAACATTACAGCACAGTACAGGCACTTCAGCTCATGATGTTGTCCCGACCTATCAACCCACTCCAAGATCACTCCAAACCTTCCCTCCAACAAACCCTTCACGTTCTCATCCATGTGCCTATCTAAGAGTCTCTTAAATGTCCCTAATATATTAGCCTCTACCATCACACCCAGTAGTGCATTCCATGTACTTACCACTCTCCTGTGTAAAAAAAAGCCTACCTCTGATATCCCCCATATGATCCTCCAATCACCTTAAAATTATGCCCTCTTGTATTAGCCATTTCCGCCCTATCTTCTCCCTCCTTCACCCCCCAAAAAAGGCTCTGGATCACTTAACCTATTCTCATAAGCCATGCTCTCGAATCCAGACAGCACCCTTGTAATCTACACACACAAAATGCTGGAGGAACTCAGCAGGCCAGGCAGCATCTGCAGCATTTCCAACAAGTGCAGATTTTCTCATTTGAGCATCCTTGTAAATCTCTTCTGCACCCTTCCCAAAGCTTCCACATCCTTTCTATAATGAGGCAACCTCTCAACATCCAATTGTAACCAACAATAACCATCCACAATACCACCAACATTTGTGTCATCTACAAACTCTTCTGCTTCTTCATCTAAGCCATTTATAAAAGTCACACAAAGAGCAGGGGCTTCAGAAAAGATCCCCGTGGAACATGAGGAAATCTGCAGATGCTGGAAATTAAAGCAACACTCACACAATGCTGGTGGAACGCAGCAGGCCAGGCAGCATCTATAGGAAGAAGCACTGTCGATGTTTCGGGCCGAGACCCTTTATCAGGACCAACTGAAAAGAAAGATAGTAAAAGATTTGAAAGTCGGAGGGGGAGGGGGAAATGCAAAATGATAGGAGAAGACCAGAGGGGGTGGAGTGAAGCTGAAAGCTGGAAAGATGATTGGCAAAAGGGATACAGAGCTGGACAACGGAAAGGATCATGGGACGGGAGGTCTAGGGAGAAAGAAAGGGGGAGGGGAGCACCAGAGGGAGATGGAGAGCAGGCAAGGAGTGATTGTGAGAGGGACAGAGAGAGAAAAAAAGAGAGAGAAACGGGGGGGGGGGGCGCGCATGCGCGCGCGGAATAAATAAATAAATAAATACATACAAACAAACATATATAGATAGATAGATAGATAGATAGATAGATAGATAGATAGATAGATAAATAAGGGATGGGATAAAAAGGGAGGAAGGGCATTAAAAGTTAGAAAAGTCAATGTTCATGCCATCAGGTTGGAGGCTACCCAGCCGGTATATAAGGTGTTGTTCCTCCAACCTGAGTGTGGCTTCATCTTGACAGTAGAGGAGGCCATGGATAGATATATCAGAATAGGAATGGGACGTGGAATTAAAATGTGTGGCCACTGGGAGATCCTGCTTTCTCTGGCGGACAGAGCGTAGGTGTTCAGCGAAATGGTCTCCCAGTCTGTGTTGGGTCTCACCAACATATAAAAGGCCACACCGGGAGCACCGGATGCAATATACCACACCAGCCGACTCACAGGTGAAGTGTCGCCTCACCTGGAAGAACTGTCTGGGACCTTCAAAGGGGCTTCCCTTCTTCCACCATCAACTCTGCTCTCCAAATCATCTCTCCCATTTCCCGTACATCTGCCCTCACCCCATCTGCCCGCCACCCCACTCAGGATAGGGTTCCCCTTGTCCTCACCTACCACCCCACCAGCCTCCAGGTCCAACGTATAATTCTCTGTAGCTTCCGCCACCTCCAACAGGATCCCACTACCAAGCACATCTTTCCTTCCCGCCCCTCTTTCTGTTTTCCACAGGGATCGCTCCCTACACGACTCACTTGTCCATTCGTCCCCCACATCCCTTCCCACTGATCTTCCTCCTGGCACTTATCCTTGTAAGCAGAACAAGTGCTACATCTGCCCTTTCACTTCCTCTCTCACCACCATTCAGGGCCCCAGACAGTCTTTCCAGGTGAGGCGACACTTCACCTGTGAGTCGGCTGGTGTGGTATACTGCGACTGGTGCTCCCGGTGTGGCCTTTTATATATTAGTGAGACCCGACGCAGACTGGGACATCATTTCACTGAACACCTACGCTCGGTCCGCCAGAGAAAGCAGTATCTCCCAGTGGCCACACATTTTAATTCCACATCCCATTCCCATTCTGATATATCTATCCATGGCCTCCTCTACTGTCAAGATGAAGCCACACTCAGGTTGGAGGAATAACACCTTATATACCGACTGGGTAGCCTCCAACCTGATGGCATGAACATTGACTTCTCTAACTTCCATTAATGCCCCTCCTCCCCTTCTTACCCCATCCCTGATATATTTAGTTTCTTTCCCCCCTCTTTTTTTCTCTCTCTCTGCCCATCACTCTGCCCGTTCTCCATCTCCCTCTGGTGCTCCCCTCCCCCTTTCTTTTTCCCTAGGCCTCCCGTCCCATGATCCTTTCCCTTCTCCAGCTCTGTATCCCTTTTGCCAATCACCTTTCTGGCTCTCAGCTCCACCCCACCCCCTCTGGTCTTCTCCTATCATTTTGCATTTCCCCCTCCCGCTCCTACTTTCAAATCTCTTACCATCTTTCTTTTCAGTTAGTCCTGATGAAGGGTCTCGGGCCAAAACATCGACAGTGCTTTTTCCTATAGATGCTGCTTGGCCTGCTGTGTTCCACCAGCATTTTGTGTGTGTCCCGTGGAACACCACTAGTCACAGACTTCTAAGCAGAATACGCTCCATCGATTACCACCCTCTGCCTTAAGTGGGTTAGCCAATTCCGAATCTATGCAAGTAACTTTCACTTGATCCCATGCCTCCTGACTTTCTGAATGAGCCTTCCATGGGGAACTTAGTTGAATGTTTTACTATGCACCGTGTTCACTGCTCTACCTTCAGCTGTTGTTTTGTCACTTCCTCAAAGTCAATCAGTCTCATGAGGCATGACTTGCCCTTCACAAAGCCATATGAACTAACCCTAATCTGACCATTCTTCTTAAAGTGGTTGTAAATCTTGTCTCTAAGAATATTTACCAATAATTTTCCCACTCACTGGTCTACACTTCCCATGATTATCCCCACCTCCTTTCTTGAACAAAGGAATTACATTTTCCATCCTCCAACCTCTGATACCATATCCAGTGAGGATGCAAAGATCATTGCCAAAGGCACAGCAATCTCTTTCATGGCTTCCTGTGGTAACCTGGAATATAGCCCATCTGACCCTATTGACTTATGATGTTTTCCAGAAATTCTAGCACATAGTGTTCCTTATATTTGAGATGTTCCAGCATCTAAGCCTGATCTACACTGACCTCACATTCATCAAGGCCCTTCACTCTGGTGAATACTGAAGCAATGTATTTATTAAGGGCCTTCCCTATCCTCTCCTACTCCAGGCACATAAAGGATTTCCATTTTTAATCCTGATTGGTCCTACCCTAACTCTAGTCATCCCTTTGCTCTATAGCATCATACATTTTATCATCATTTTACTAATTGCAACTCGGCATTCAATATCATCACCCCTTCAAAGCTAATCAATAAGCTTGAAGACATTGGCCTCAATACCTCCTTGTACAATTGGATCCTTGATTCCCTTAGTTGCAGACTGCAGTCAGTTCAGATTGGCAACAATATCTCCTGTGCAGTCACTATTGGCACAGGTGCACCACAAAGCTGTGTGCTTAGCCCCCTGCTCGACTCACTTTATACTAATGACTGTGAGGCTAAGCACAGCTCCAATGTTATATTCAGGTTTGCAGACAGCACCACTGTCGTAGGCCTAATCAAATGTGCTGGCGAACCAGCATACAGGAAGGAGATTGAAAATCTGGCTGGGTGGTGCCATGACAACAACCTTTCACTCAATCTCAGCAAGACCAAGGAGCTGATAATAGGAAACCAGAGGTGCATGAGCCAATCCTAATTGGTGGATCAGAGGTAGTCAGCGTCAACAACTTTAAACTCCTCAATGTTATCATTTCAGAGGATCTGTTCTGGGCCCAACACGTAAGTGCAGTTACAAAGAAAGCATGCCAATGCCTCTACTCTCTTAGAAGTTTGGAAAGTTTTGGTAAGTCATCCAAAACTTTGACAAGCTGTTATAGATGTGTGGTGGAGGGTATAGTGACTGGTTGCATCAAGGCCACCAATGAAAACATCAATGCCCTTGAATGGAAAAATCTGCAAAAAAAGAATGGATACAGCCCAGTCCATCTCAGTAATGCCCTACCCTCCATTGAGCACATCTTCTCAGAGCGCTGTCGCAGAAAGCAGCATCAAGGACCCTGGTCATGTTCTCTTCTTGCTGCTGCTATCCTGAAGAAAGTACTGGAGTCTCAGGACCCACATCACCGAGTTCAGGAACAATGATAACATATAACAATTACAGCACGGAAACAGGCCATCTCGGCCCTTCTAGTCCGTGCCAACGTTATCACCCTTCAACCACTAGACTCTTGAACCAATGAGGATAACTTCATTCAACTTCACTTGTCCTTTCACTGAACTGTTCCCCATAAATTACGGATTCACTTTCAAGGACTCTTCATCTGATGTTGTTAATATTTATTGTTATTTATTTATTAAGCTCCCGGAGGAACCCCACACAATCACGAGGAGAACGTATAAATTTCCACCACTGCCTATAAGGAGCTTGTACGTTCTCCCTGTGACCACATGGGTTTCCTCCCACAATCCAAAGATGTATCATTTGGTAGGTTAATTGGTCATTGTAAATTGTCCCGTGATTTGGCCAGGATTAAATTGGAGGATTGCTGGCCAGTGTGGCTCAAAGGGCCAGAATGGCCTGCTCCACACTGTATCACAATAAGTAAAACTATAAATCATTGCTATTTCTTATTTTCTTTTGTATTTGCTCTGCTTGTTGTCTTTTGTGCATCGGTTGTTTGTCCATCCAGTCGGATATGGTCTTCCATTGGTTCTATTATGTTTCTTGAATTTTCTGAGTATGCCACAAGCAAACAAATCTCAGGTTATATGTCGTGACATATATGTACTTTGGTAATAAATTTACTTTGAACTCTACATATGTGTAGAATGCCTTGGGGGTTTACCATCATTCTACTAGCCAAGGCCTTTTCAATTCTCCTTCTAGCTCTCATAAATCCCTTCTTGAGCTCCTTCCTGACTACCTTATAACTCAACAGTCCTGTTTGACTTTTGATTCCAGGGACTCAGGATAGGTTTGTTCCATTGAGGCAGTGAAAGAATGTCAGGGTGACCGAGCCATGGTTGACAAGAGAAGGGGAACGGTGAGTCCGGAGGAAGAGAGAATCATTCTTAAGGTATAGGGAGGAAGGATCTGACAGGGTGCTTCAAACTTTCTATTTTCAATGTTTCTTTGTTACTATGTAGGTCAACAGAAAATGATGGAAAGTTCTAAAATATGTTGCATGCTAGACTTTTAGAAAATAAATTTAAGAAACAGTGCTCCATTTCCCTATCGCTGCTTTCTTTGGCTACACTTCTTCCTCCAGCCTCCATGGAACTTGCTCTCCAAATGCTCCTTACCCACAGGAGAGTAACTGTCTGAGGTGGCAATTGATCACCAACTTTCTCAAGGGCAATTAGGGATGGTCAATAAATGCTGCCTTTGCCAGCAATCCCACATCCTGTAAAAAGCACCGGCAGGCAATATTTGTGATGTGCTTCACAGCTCTCATGTACAGCATAAATTTATACCTTGCAACAGAAATTCTTGTGATCTATCAGAGCAAGTTTTCATCAAATGTCAAGAAATCTACAGAAAGTTATTGATGGAAAATAGATGGAAAAAAGTCTGATCTGCATCAAACTTTACCGATGATGTCATTGGAAAAACTTAATTTTTTTCCCTTAAACTGTGTAAGTGACTCAACAATCAACAGAGTCACGCTGAGGAATCCAAAACTCACCTTCATTGAGGTTAGCTTTGTAACTTATTGTCCACAGAACTTGCAGGAGCTGCACATCTGGGAAAGGGGGAAGAGAGGGGGTGAAAACTTGGCAAAGGAGCATCTCCCGGAAAATCACTGTGAACGGCTGTAATAAAGCCAATAACCCAAATAGATCTGCCCGCTGGGGTTGGAGGAAGAACTGCAGCCAAAGAAAGCAGCAATGGGGAAAATGGGGAACTATTTTTCAAATTTATTTTTAAGAAGTCTAGCCTGTGAGTTTTGTAGAATTTTCCATCAATGGGTTTCTTTCGACTTCTTAACGTTCGATGAAAACGTGTTATTACAGATCACAAGAATTTCTGTTGCATATATAAACTTATCCATGACAGCTGTAAGGCACATCATAAGTATTACAAACATGTGAAAGAAAGGGACTGTAATATCTTTTAAACATAATTACTTAAGACTCGGTAGGTCACTATAGCCGGTTTACAAGAGCAGTAAAATGAAATTTGGCAGCTCGGGTCAAGAAGGGTTCACTTAATTTTACATCAGAAAACACGCAGGCAAAATCTGATCCTGCTAATGGCTTTTTATTACTTTCAATATGTACTACTGCTGCCAAACAGGTGAAATTGATTTATGCCAGGGCTGTGAACCTAAAGGCCAGAGTCTGAATGGCAGGCTTGTATAACAAGCATAAACTTCTTTTGGTTCCCATCCTGGGTCTGAAATTCTGGAGAATTCAATTTATGAAAAAAAAATCCCTTTGAAACTTCAAGCTGATCCTGAAGACAAACTATACTAGCAGAATCAAAACCAGATGTACTTAGCAACTCTAAAGATAACAAATAGCACTTTGGTTCCTCTTGGAAGACCACCATAGAAGAATTTGAAATGACTTTTCTTCATGAAATTCTAGCACCAATACATGCATGCATATTGGTGCTTTCCAAATTTATAATGAGAACTTTTTGTTTTGCACATGATGTGCCCTGATGCAGTAACCAGTTACTTGAGAAGGTTAAAGTGAAATTGGAGCCACATTTCGTTAAAAGTGAACTCTTTAAAGTGTGCCCACGGTACAGGATGGTTTGTTTTGGCAAGCAAAGCAGGTGTCTGCCCTGCTCTGAGAACTGGATTGTCAGCAATGACCCCCCAGGACTTGGGTGGGCCATTTCACACTCTCTTTTCCCCTCCTCAATCACACCCTGTTCACCACACTGCCCCCACCGATCACGAGCGCAGCCGTACCACCCACACTCAAGGAGCCTGGGTAAGTTCAGAAGCACACAATGTGACTCTATCCATTGAAGACCCTTTTGGTCTTAAAATCAATAGAAAATCCAACTTTGAAAATCACACCATGCAAAGTCCATTTCCTGATTGCAGCTGAATCAAAATATTACGGTAAATTAACTTCCAGATCTTAAAGTATTTAAAACCCCCATCTCCGCAAAATCCATGAACATTTATAAAAGTTTTCAATAATTATTCAGCATTCATCAGAAATCCACCAAAGTATCATATTTAAAGTTGAAGGAGCATTTTGTATTGACAGAAAAGTGATAGTGGTGTGTATTCATGGTTGACTTCAAAGCTAAGTTCAATTATGACCTTAGTAAGGGAAACATAAAAAATAACTCACAGCCACTGATGCCCAATTGTTTTATAAAAATCTCAATAGATCACATATGTCTCTTTGCCTCAGTGGTTGCTAATTGCACACAATCAATTGCTGATTGCTATTGAGCAACATGTCTTGTAGAACTTGTCAAATGTGTACTGCACTGAGTCACAAGTTGATTAAAATATATGGCTTGGGGTTGATGAAAGAAAATTAATATTTTAAAACCTCAAACCCAAGTCAAATCTGCGTCCTGTTCACCTCTAGGGGTTAACAGTAGAAGCTCAGGCTGTACATAGCCAACAGCTCTCAGTATGAGGATAGGAAAATTAAATTGTTTTACTGAGAGAGGAGCATTTCTCATATAAAAGGTTTAATCTAGCCCACCAGTGGTGTAGTGGCATCTGCACTAGACTTTGAGGTGAGTGGTCCTGGGTTTGAATCTGGCTGGTTCCTTGCACACTTTCCATCCGTGCTGAGTTGAGCATCGAGCTAGCAACTTGGCTTCGTAAAAAACAGGAAATGGCAAACATTGCCTTGATGCAAGGAGAGAAAGAACAAATAACATAGGCTTAACCTAAATTTTCCTACAGCAACGCATTCCCATCACCAGCAGTCTAACCTGCAACCCCAACCAACTTGGAATGCTAAATTCTGTAAGTAAGCTATCTCCTTCGAAGAGTTCACAAGGTAAGTGGAGGTGAAGATCTCAGATGGGTGCCTGGTGTTCCCGCCTATTTCTTGCAGGATGCCATTTGTGTTAGGCAAATGGGTGATTTATGGTCCCAATGGGAGCTGCGTGCAATTGAGCAGAATAAAATAAAATCGAGTTCAATTGTTACTCAACCATACATGGATACAACCAAATGAGACAGCGTACCTCTGAGGTCAAGGTGCAAAAACATACAGAATACGCACAATTCAAAATAATAAGAAAGGAAATAAAGAACATAGTCATGTAAGAAAATAACTTTTTGGTTCAAGTTCCTGAGTGACAAGTCCCACAAATGGATAGTTCCTGGCAGGTCAGCCTGTACTTCCACTGATCCACCACTAGAAGCACCGACAGGCGAGGCCACCTCCAAATGAGACTGGATGCCATTCTACCACACAAGCCTGAGGACTAAGGCCTAGTCTTAGCTATAACTAAGGTGACACTGCTGCCTCACCGCCTGTCTCAGCACCAAACAAGGGAAGAAGACCTGCCGCAATCAATATCCAACAAGGTCTTGCGACCACAAAAGAAACATCCAAGACAGGCACTCACATATTCATTGCATGCTACCTTCGTGCCAACTCAAAGGCACCAACCTCAGTGTCTCTGAGTAGCACGCAGCAACACAGTCTCCACTCAGGTCAGCTCTTCTGAACCTAATCCAGCTTCATCTGTGGCCCGATGGTCTGGCTCGAATACACAGGCCCAATTCAATGTCCCCAGCCTGATGGGGATAAATGACTACAATTTATCACCTTTCCTGTGTGTTGAAAGCCTTGGAGCCCCAGCTTGGACCTCCAAGTTCTGCAGCTGCATCCAAATGAGACACACCCCTCCTGATGACTTCAGCCTTACAACGTTAATAAAAAAATCTATTATAAGCGGTTGCAGAAAATTACAATTTTGAAAGGCAAAGTACACTCAGTGGCCACTCTATTTGGTGCCTCCTCTACTTAATAAAGTGGTCACTGAGTCGACATTCAATGTTTTCTGCTGCTGTAGCCCATTCACTTCAAGGTTTGATGTGTTGTTGCATTTAGAGATGAACACCACACTACATTCCATAGTCAAAGTCAGTTAGTTCACATTACTTCCCCATTCTAATGTTTGGTCTAAACAACAACTGAACCTCTTGACCATGTCTGCATGATTTCATGCATTGAGTTGCTGCCACATGATTGGCTGATGATATATTTGCATTAATAAGCAGATGAATGTAATAAAGTGACTATCTAGTGTAATTCAGGCAGACAATGGACAGCATGGTTAGTGACATAATGCAATGAGCAATCCTGACAATTTGTTTTTTGCTCCATGTATTTTAATCAATATGTTCCTTAAGACCACAAGATATAGGAGCAAAATTAGGCCATTTCATCCATCGAATCTGCTCCACCATTTCATCATCTTTGATCCAATTTTCCTCTCAACCCCAATCTCCTGCCCTCTCTCCCTATCCCTTCATGCCCTGTCCAATCAAGAATTCATCAATCTCTGCAGTAAATATACACAAAGACTCGGCCTCCACAGCTGCCTGTGCCAAAGAATTCCACAGATTCACCGCTCTCTGGCTAAAAAAATTCCTCCTCATCTCTGTTCTAAAAAGGACACCCCTCTCTTCTAAGGATGTGTCCTTTGGTCTTAGGCTATCCCACCAAATATCCTCTCAACCTCCACTGTATCCAAGGTCTTTCACCATTCAATAGGTTTCACTGACTCAGTCTCCTCAGTCTCCTGAATTTAGTGAATACAGGCCCAGAGCCATCAAGTGCTCCTCATTTCATCAGGCATTCAATCCTAGAACCATTTTTGTGACCTCCTTTGAACCCGCTAAATGTTCAGCACATCCTTAAGGGGCCCAAAACTGCTCACAATACTATAGTTGAGGGCTCACCATGCTCTATAAAGTCTCAACATTACATCCTTGCTTTTATATTCTAATCCTCTTAAAATGAATGCTAACATTACATTTGTCTTCCTCACCACAGACTCAATCTGCAAATTACCTTTTGGGAATCCTGCATAAGGATTCCCAAGTCCCTTTGCACCCCAGTTTTTTGTATTGTCTCCATTTAGAAAATAGTTAACCTTTTTGTGGGTTATTCAAGCTTCAGGTCCATGTTTTTAAAATTCACTTTAATCACTGAGGTCAAGAAAACTTGAGCCTTGTCTTGAAGCAACTAATATAAACCACAGTGAATCAGGTCATGCTTAACATCACCTTTTATTCCTGCACAATCCCTAAAGTCAGACTTCCCTTTAACAACCCTGTAGGATTCATTTTGCCTGAGATCTGTACAGTGTGGTTGTTTCATCAGTTGACCCAGGACACAAATAGTGACAAGGTTCAAATAAATGAACCTGAAATCCTGCCCCCAACACTACCCCAGCAGCATGTGACTCACTGTCAAATGCATTCTTCAGTGTTTTACTGTCTCCAGGTTTCAGAAACACTTATAACAGTTTAAATGGATTTAAATAGCTAAAAGAACTTAGCTGAAAAATAATATATCTTTTTGTCAAGATGCAGTAAACAAAAGGTAGATGGTTACTAAAGAAAAATAAGCAAACACAATCTGCATTTGCTCGTTTAATAGCAAGTAGTTGCCACATTCGAATGAAGGTTGTTTCTACTTGAATAGCAGGTACGACTAGCCTAAAGGTACCAGGACACAGACCCCTCAGCTTAGAATGTTCCAGAACCACCACTGGGTTCAATACTGAGTCCACTAGCACAGTGGATGTGCTTTCTCAACCTCCAGCTTATACCTGACTTCCACGTTCCAATGCATTGACATGGATGTTAAAGTCACACTGAACTTGAGGGGGAAGATCAGAGTTTGGTCAGCCTGTTTGCTTCTGTTTGCTTCTCCACATTGTAAATTTTGTCCTGATCCTTAATTGGTTCTGTGTTGAAATTAAGGTGAATTGTATCATTGCCTAAATAATTTTTTCCCTCAGCACATCAAAAACTGAAGAACTCCAATTCTGTCTGTGTTTTTTTTTACAAGCAACAATCTTTTCAAGCCCAAGCTTAGCATCATCAAACACTCTTGATTTATTTTGCTTTCTCCTCCTTGCCCATAAATGTTGGTAATTTCCTGTGCTTTCATCTTTGTTTCACTGTACAGTATATGTGGGCCAATGCTGCTGGGACATAAGCCAGGGCCTGATCAACCCTGGCTGAGTCAATAGTTTCAATAGTTCAACAGTTCTGAGGTTGAAAGACTCGAAACATTTGATGACCCCAGGTTACATCACTGATGATGTGTCCCAGCGCATCCTAGAATGTATTTCAGCATCATTATAGAAAAAAAACAAATAACTTTAGGAAAACATTGAAAATAATTCATTTCTGTTCACATGCACATTATACAAAATCTGCTGTTTCTGATAAGAATACGGTCTGCTGAAATATTGCTTTTGTTTTACTGTGACAAACTAATAAATGCTGTCTGTCGAGGAGAATTAAGACTGTCAATTTTCCCTCTTTTTGTTATATCATTTCATTTGCTCTGTACCTCTAAAGAACTGAGAGGGCATCCTTTATTTTTCAGTATTAGAAAATCTTCTTGATACCTGAAATGCCTTTTAATGTTGTGACAAAAGTTATGTGTTAAATTGGATACTAGTATGAAGAAAAGAATAATATTTTAATAAATAAAGTCCTCTGGTATTATTAGACAACTTGCTTATCAATTTATTTAAAAGCTGTTTTAATTAGGGGATGTTTAATTATGACTGGTGATTTTGATCTGTTTTCAAGTTACTGTTTAATGTTTTCATTTAGGTTATGTGGATGTCAAAATTGAACAAAATATCTTCTTAGGCCTTTTCCACAGGCAGCTCAGAGTCAAAACACTTTGGTTGCTGTAGAGTTACACATGAGCCAAACTGCAACGATGGCAGATTTCTTCATAATGAATTAGACGTGTTTTTCCAATAAACCAATGCTTTTGTAATCATCATTTACTTCAGTTTTGCAAATTAGTTACATTTAAATTCCCGTCTGCCTTGAAAAGATATACATTCTTGACTCCAGATCTTGAATTTACTAGTCCAGCAAGGTACCATATCCTCATACTGTAGATGATGTCGTGGTTTCTCGTGCCCCACAAATGACCAAGAGACGCAGAAGATTCTTCAAGAAGGGTTAAACTTTAATTTGCAAATCAAAGCTGAGACAGTCATTGAGCTAGTCGCTGATTGCCCACCGATCCTTTGGACATAGCATTTTTAATAGCAATCTCCTGGTCCAGTTGCATTAGCATATCTATAGTCTATAGTTGCGTATCACACGTACATCCTGCCACTATTGTTTCTACCCATTGACTTAATCATGTTCTAATCTACATCTCTTAGCTACCTCTCATTAACACACCATTGTCTTCTACATTCTTAAGATTTCATTCTCCTACTAAATTGGGTACATGCATTGCAAATTAGTTACATTTAAATTCCCGTCTGCCTTGAAAAGATATACATTCTTGACTCCAGATCTTGAATTTACTAGTCCAGCAAGGTACCATATCCTCATACTGTAGATGACAACTGGATCATTCTGATCCAGCTTGTCTTCTGACACCACGGTGAGTTTTGATTGAGGAGTTGATGACATTGTTATGCTTTGTAACTCCAGAAGCTTATTAAAAGGAAAACACGTGAGCCCGCGAGAACGTGTATGCTTAGTTTTCTTTAGTGAGGTGCACACATATGACGTGGCGGCAAAATGATGTATGCCCTTCGTGTACTTCTTATGTATGATCCAGAATGAATTATCTAAACAAAGAATGCTTAATCAAACATATATTTACAATATTACTCAAATATTACTGAAATGTTAAATATACTACACTCCTCCCTGCTTAGTTAAAAACTCCAGCTCAACATGGAATGCATCTCCACTCAGATATATAATGTATTGCTCTCTAGTCATCTTATATACACAGTCTACTACATAATGCATCTACTCTATAGACATCCACTGGACAGAAAATTTTAAATTATCCCATTTTGGCCTAATTGCCCTGGAGGATATCTTACTCTCATGGGATAATGTCTTTCCTGACAAGAGGGGTAATTGGCAGATGAGACTTACTGCTGTGAAATAACTTCAGGTTTGGGGACCTCCTCCATGGTGGTGATAGGAATTGATGCTGGGACTGCAAGAAGTGGTTCTGGCCACCTTTCCTCTCTCACAATTGACTCTACTCTCTTCTCTGTTGAAGGTGTCATCTCTAGTTGACATCAAATGCAATTTCCACTGTGTATAAGTGTGGTCCATTTCTGTCCTTAATCTTTCCAGTACCCACTTTTGGTCATCTCTGTAGTCCCTTGCCAGGACCACTTGTCTCGGACTGAAACATCAAACCTTGCTGAGAAGCCCTCTGTTTGTCTCAGCTGTTTATCCTGCATAAACCCTTTGATATTGGGCTTGAGGAGATCCAAATATGAGTGCAAAAAATGACCCAGGAACAGCGTAGCCGGTGTGTTTTTGGTTGTTAAATGTACTGCATGGTGATATGCAAGGGGGGATATTGGCGAGCTTCTGATTCAATGGCAGTGTAGTGTGTTCTGCTGACATCGTTCACAGTGCATTCTTTAGACTCTGGACAAACAACTCACCAAGCCACTGGTAAATGGGTGGTACAGTACAGATGTAATATGTCTTATTCCATTCATTTTTAGGAAAGACTGAAACTGTCCCACAAAAATCTGTGGCTCGTTGTCACTGACTAATTGTTCAGGAACACCAGTCCTTGAGAAGAGGCTTCTCAACACCTCAGCAGTGTGTAAAGCTTAGTGAAGCCTATTGGAAACACTCTTGGCCACTTTGTTGCTGCAACCACTATTACCAAGAGACTTGTGCCCATGAATGATCTGGCAAAATCCGCGCAAATCCTCTGCCAGGGCAATGCAGACCATACCCAGAGATGGAGAGGTGCTGCTCTTGGCATCTTCTGGAGGTGTTGTCATCCCAAACAGTTCACGGTATGCTGCTTGATCTGCTGATCTGTCGCAGGCCACCAGACAAGGCTTTGAGCCAATGCATTCATATTGATCGTGTCTAGATGACCAGCATATGGCTCCTCCAACAACTCTCAATCTCCATATAAGGTAACCTCCATCAAGGGGAAGTTCATCCTGGCACTGGTAAAAATGGAGGTACTGGAAGTTCTGCTGCAAACCCCAGACATCTTGAGTAGCCATATAGACCAGAGAAATTGTGGGGTCTTTTCTGGTTTTCCTTTGGATCATCTCTACCATAAAAGGGATACTTTGGATTTGCATGAGGGAGAATATGTCCAGAGGAGTGTCCTCTTTTGTAAATTTTCCAGCTATTTTCTTTTCCAAGGGTAAACAGGACAGCATTTCCATGATTAGTCATCCTTTTGAATTCCATCTTGTAATTGTGGCCTCCAAGAAACAGAGCCCAACTTTGGACAATGCGGATCATAATGTGTGAGTACAGTGTCCGACATCACCCATTTCCTTTGCCTTTTGGAGAGCCACCTCACGTTGCTTTGTCTATTGTCATTTCTTCCTGATGTGAAACATTGAGTTCAAGGGGTGGAGCACAGTAGCCAGGTTTAGCAGGAACCTGTTTTAGTAAAAGACAAACCCTAAAAAGGACCACAACTGTAACATGTTTTTTGGCCTCAGGACATCTACAACTGCTTGAATTTTCTCAGCACACTTGTGTGACAATGATGTGACCACAATGCTTGGTTTAAAGAATTTGCATTCATTGCATCATTCTCTGAGGCCATAATCTTCTAATCTTCTTAACACCGTCTTGAGATTTTGCAGATGTTCCTTGTCAACCTCATCGGTAACAATGATATCATTGAAGTAACACTGAGTGCCTGGGCAGCCTTGTAGCACTCCAAAAATAAGCCTATTATAAGAGATAAAGCCCTTTGTGAGTGTTTATGGTGAGAAACGCTTTGGACACTTCTTCCATTCCTAGCTGTAGGCAGGCCTGAGCTAAGTCCATTTTGCTGAAGTATTTCCTTCCAAAAGACTTGCAAAAATATTCTGTATTCTGGGTAGAGAGGATTAATCTGCTTTTAGTACTGGGTTGATGGTGACCTAAAGACCACCACAGTTCCTGACAAGACCCATCTTTCTTGGCTATTTGGGACCTCTGATGTTGCCCATCGACTCCAGACAACATTGAAAATATTTCCTTCAGCCTCAATGCAATCTAACTCAATGGCTACTTTATTGTGGAAGGTTTAAGGAACTTGGGTGTGCTATTTTTATTTAACGTTATTTTACCTTTGATATGTTTGAGGTTTCCAATGCCATCCTTGAACACTGATGTGGCATCATCCAGTACCTTTCTTAGTTCACTTTAAATTGACTCTGTTAGCTAATTATGGATGGATCTCCAATCAATTTGTAGTTGTCTTAGCCAATCACGTCCTCACAATGCTGGCCCTCCTGTTTTTACTACATACAAGCTGAATGTGGTTTGTTGGTTGTTGTTTTTTACTGTTACAAATGTTATTCCCACAGCAGTTATCTTTTCTCTAGTATAAGTACTTAGTTGGAAATCTGCAGGCTTCAGTTCAGTATCTTTGAAATGTTGTTCAAACTCGCTTTGTGAAATGACTGAAACAGCTGCACCAGTGTCCAATTTCATTTTCTTTAATTTGTTGTTCATTTCTGATGTAGCCATATTGTTTGTCTCCTGTTAGTTTTCATGTTATAAATCCCAAGGCTACCCAGTCCTGTGTTCCTCTCATCATTATCAGATTTTTCATCAACAGACTGTAGATTAGTGCTTTTTTTGAAACTACAATGAAACTTCTTAACTTTTTCTCTCCCCTGTGTAGTCAAATTCTTTTTGTCTGCCTGACATACCCTCTGATGTGTCCTACTGTGTTGGATTTTCTTTAAGTTTTGCCTTTAAACCTGCATTGGCCTGGTGTATGTGAGCCCCTACCGCAACAGTTAAACCGTTTGTTCAGCCAGGCAGCATTCTGTTTAGACATTGCAATTCAGTTCATGTTCACTTTCATTCTTGAATACAACTCAATTGCATCTCTGGCTGCTGTTTCCATTGATACAGCAATTTTAACTGCTCTTTTCAATGTAAGTTGAGCTTCAGTTATGAGTCATTTTTGAATGCTTTCTTGTAAGATTCCATAAACTAAACAAGCTCTCAGTGCATTATTAAGTCCATCACTGAACTTACAAAGCTCAGACAATTTCTTACTTCAGCCATGTAAGCTGTAGTAGATTCCCCTTCCTTTTGATTCTGTATATGAAACCTAAAGTATTCTCCAACAAACAATGGGTTTGGATCTAAATATTCTGCATTAAATTCACAATATCAGCAAACCTCATTTTGGCTGGTTTGGTTGGAACATTCAAACTTTTAAGCAAACTGTATTTTTTTCCGCATATTACACTCAGTAACACTGGCACTCAGTTTTCATTGGCTATTTCATCTCCTTTAAAATACTGCTCTGCTCATTCAGTAACATAATCTGTTGTGCATTCAAATGTGCCTGTCTTTTCAATAGAGTCAGCCATTTCTGCTCTTTTTTAAATTTATTTTTATTATCACCTGGTACTCATTATTTATGAACCCATGAATTTCATTCACTTTCTGCCCTTTTTTTAACTTGAGCATATGTCTTTCCCTTTACCAAAGGAAAAAAACCCTCTGCACTTTTGTTAAACTCGAATGTCTCTTTCTTTTTTTCAGAAGAAAAAAAACAATCTGTGCTGTTTTTTTAAATTTCAGTGTCTCGCTGCGTGTCAACAGGTAGGTTGGATTTTGTTGTGTGGGGGTGACCTACTGGGTGAAGCTGCAGTGACCAGGTTTCTGGCACTGAGGCTGGCTCTGTAGCGCAGTAGAGAATGGAGGAGAAGAGGTGTTCAGGCATGATAGGGGATACCACAATTAGAGGAGCACAAAGCAGATTCAATAGCAGCTTGTGGCTGATCTCAATGGGGGAATGGAAATTCTGCATTGGGTATTATATAATCCCCCAGACTTGATTAGGGGGCTTAAGGTAATGGAACCCTTAGGAGACAGTGATCATAATATGATAGAATTCATCCTGCAGTTTGAGAACGAGAAGCTAAAATCAGATGTTTCAGTATTATGATGGAGTAAAGGTAATTACCGAGGCATGAGAGAAGAGCTGTCCGAAGTTGATTGGAAGGGGACACTAGAAGGGATGACGAGGGAAATTCGGAAGGCACAGGAAAAAGGCACAGGAAAGATGAAGAAGAAGGTAAAGGGAGGTTGAGACAACCGTGGCTGACAGGGGAAGTCATAGACAGTATAAAAGCAAAAGGGAGGTCAAATAACATAGTAAAACTTATAATATAGCAGAGGATCGGGAAGCTTTTAATATAAGACAACTAAAAATCCATAAGGAGAGAAAGGATGAACTATGAAGGGTAGCTAGCCAATAAATTCAAAGAGGATACAAAAGTTTTTTTCAGATCTATTAAGTGTAAAAGAGAGACAAAAGTGGACATTGGACCACTGGAAAATGATGATGGAGAGGTAGTGATCGGGGACAAAGAAATGGCAGAGAAACTTAATAAATATTTTGCATCAGCCTTCACAGTGGAAGACACAAACAGAATGCCAGAAATGGGAGAGTGTCAGGGGCGGAAGAAAATGTTGTTGCTATTACTAAGGAGAAAGTGAAAAGAGAAAAACCTGAAGGTGGACTATGCCCCAGGGTTCTGAAGGAGATAGCTGAAGAGATTGTGGAGACATTAGTAATGATCTTTCAAGAATCACTAGATTCAGGTATTTTTCTTGAGGACTGGAAACTTAAACAAATCATTCCACTCTTTCAGAAGAGATGGAGGCAGAAGGAATAAGACAGTTAGGTTGAATTCAGTGGTCGGATAGATTTTGGAGTCTATTATTAAGGATGAGGTTTCAGTGTAATTGGAGGCACACGATAAATTGGTCCAACATCAGAAGGTCTTTGATAAGGTGCCATACATGAGGCTGCTTAACAAGATAAGAGCCCATGGTTTTACAGGAAAGGTACTAGCATAGACAGAAGATTGGCTGACTAGCAGGAGGCAAAGAGTGCAAATAAAGAGTGACCTTATCTGATGGTGATTAGCGGTGTGTCGCAGAGGTCAGTGTTGGGACTGTTTCTTTTCATGTTGTATGTCAATGATTTGGATGAAGGAATTGATGGCTTTATGGCCAACTTTGCAGACAATACTAAGAGAGGTAGAGGGACTGGTAGTGTTGAGGAAGTAGGGTGTCTGCAAAAGGACTAAGATAGACTGGGGGAATGAGCAAAGAAGTGGCAGATGGAATGTAATGTAGGGACTTTGGTAGGAGGAATAATGACATGGACTATTTTCTAAATGGGGAGAAAATTCTAAATTCTGAGGTGCAGAGGGAAATTGGGAATCTCTTGGGCAGGATTTTATAAAAGTTAACTTGCAGGTTGAGTTGGTGGTAAGGAAGGCAAATTCAATGTTATCATTCATTTTGAGAGAACTAGAATATAAAACAAGGATGTAATATTGAGGCTTTATAAGGCATTGGTCAGATCACACTTGGATTATAGTAAGCTGTTTTGGCCCCTTATCCAAGAAAAGATGCGCTGGAACTGGAAAGTGTCCAGAAAAGATTCATGAGAATAATCCCAGGAATGAAAGGGTTAACACACAAAGTGTGTTTGATTGTCCTGGGCCTGTATACTCACTGGAGTTTAGAAGAATGAGGGAGGTCTCATTGCATCCTTTCAAATGTTGAAATGTCATGATAAAGTGAATATAGAGAAGATGTTTCCTATAGTGAGGAATCTAGGACCCAAGGGTTTAGCCACAGAATTGAGCGATATCCATTTAGAACAGAGATGTGGAAAAAAAATTCTTTAGCCAACAGTGGTGAACCTGTGGAATTCATTGCCACAAGACAGTTGCACAAGCCAAGTCATTGGGTATATTTAAGGCCAAGGTTGATAAGTTCTTGATTAATCGGGGTGTCAAAGGTTACAGGGAGAAGGCAGGAAAATGGGGTTGAGAGGGATAATGAATCAGACATGATGGAATGGTGGAGCAGACTTGTTAGACCAGATGGCCTAATGCTGCTCCTATTTCTATGTCTCATGGTCTAAAAAGTTGAGGAGATGATATAAATGTCTTTGTTCTCCAAGGAGTGCTGTGGAGAGCTAATATTTTTGGTGGAACCAGCATGAAGATCTGAAAGTGGTAAGCCACAAGTTGCTTTGTTTTCTTTCAGGCTGGGTCCTGAAATCGTACCTCTGCCCACCTCTACAGAGGAAGGTGACGTTGTGCCTTCAGTACTCCCCCTGCCTTCAGCATCCACTGTTCGATACCAGGATCGTCCATTAAACACATCTGGGTGCCGGCCTCCTTAGAAATGCATGTTCTATTAAATGCTGCTACTAAGAATGAAAAGGAAGGATTTAGAGGGACTGGGGACAAGCACAGGTAAATGGGACTGGCTGAAGTAACCAGATTTGGTCAGCATGGATAAATTGAGTCAAAGGGCCTGATTCCTTGCTATATACTGTAACTCTAAAATGGTGATACAGGATTGAAGAACTAAGACAACACCAGAGATTTATCTTTCCTTTCGGTTAGTCCTGATGAAGGGTCTCGGCCCGAAACGTCGACAGCACTTCTCCCTATAGCTGCTGCCTGGCCTGCTGTGTTCTACCAGCATTTTGGGTGTTTTGTTACCAAAGATTTACTGCTTTTTCCCCCTCAGTCTTGTTTATTTTTTGTTAATTTCTCTGTGCATTTAATTTTTTGAATTTAATTAACTGTAGTTTAATCTGTGTTTTTCACAATTTTTTTTCCATTTTTATTTGCAGTTTGATTGTTCCAGTGTAACTGTTTTTAAAATCTCTCATTGTCAGCATGAACTGTCAAAGGTTATCGGGGTAGTGCTGGGGGTGTATCAGGGGTGGAGGTCTGATCACCATTTGCAGTCCGTTTCATTCTGCTCTATTGGGAGACCGTCTGTAAGTCGGTGAAGCTGTGAGGCTAGTGCGGGAGGGAATGAGGAGGATGGTGGTAGCAGTAACAAGAAAAATTCCTCAGAATTAGATCAGTGATTAATTACCTTAATCAGCCAGCCTCCTCCACTTCCCTTTCTGACGACCATAGCAATTCAATAACCACTAATGCACTTAGATTTCCCATTAATGCACCCTGAACTTTATATCCTGTATTCCTCCACTTATTGCTTCCTTGCTTTCATCAAAGCATTCATGTATTGGTGCAAGCCACCTGCGTTTAGTGATCATTCTCTCTGCGTAGGATCTGTATCTGCACTTAACCACCTTAATGCTGTGCATTTGGGCTCCCATGTTCCCCTTTCTATAAACCTAACTCATCCAAAGCTTTGCTGGCTGAAGCCTAACGCAGAGTAAGCCTCTTTTACACCTGGCTAGCCCACATCCAACAATTCTCGCGCCATGAATATTCCAGCTGAAACTGTTTTTGCCATCCATTCATCCAGTCCATTCCAGAGCAGACAACATTTTATGTAGGAGGAAAAGCTGCCAAGTTTCTCTTTGGACCTTGCCCACAAAAATAACTGTACTTCAGACTAATATGTTGTATGTTAAGTATCTGGAGACATTTCTGAAGGATATGATATAATGCTCTATAAATGCATGTTTCCTCAGCCAGCATCATGGTAGTGGTTCCAAACTGGCCTCGGTTTAGGAAGTGGAAATTAGTCAAAACTCAACAATTAGCAGTGACTCCTACTCAAAAATGTGCACTTGCAAATGTCATAATCTTTTGTCTAGACTAAGCCGATCAGATGATCAAACCCCAAAAAATGGATTATTATTTAGATTATTTTTTAAAGTAGGATCTTAGGGTGATGGCACCTAACAGCGATTCCTTTGCTTGCATCTGCAGAAACAGCTCTATTTCTATCTTTAATATCTCTTATTTTCCTGTTCAGGGTTCTTTTGAAGCCCTTGACCTGGAGTTACACGTTGACTTTGGTTCTTTGTAGAAATGGGACCTGCTCTCAGGGCCACACGACCGGCTGCTTTTCAATATACCAAGCATGCGGCCTGAAAGACTAGCGCGATTCAGGGTGCCAGATCTTCACGGCTCTGGAGGCGGGTGGATTCGAGGTCGGTGCTGCCGCGGAAAACTGGTGTGAAGTGGGAGTACACGGAAGGTCGAAAGCAGTGAGCTGGCTGCTGGCCGTGTGCCCAGAGACCCGAGATCTTCGGGCACAAGAGCTCAGAAAAAGCAACGCAACAGACTTTTAACACCATAAATCGCCGAGTTGTTTTTGTTATGTCTCCCATCTCGCCGTGAAACAGGGACAGCACTTTTTCCCCTATTCGAGAGAGAGAGCCTGTGGTATGTTGAATTACCGGGTGAACGAGTAGTCTATGGGCTACTGCAAGTCTGTGTCTTTATTGGTGCTTGAATGCTCGGTGGGGGGGATGCAGATGCTTTTTTGCTGTTGGGAGAGAGGGTTGCCACTTTGCTACTGCTTATGCATGGGAGGGGGATCTGGAGGGCCTTTGGCTTTCTAACATTTAACTGCCATTCAGTCTTGGGGGCACTCCTCTGTTTTTGCGGATATTTGCAAAGAAAAAGAATTTCAGGATGTATGTTGCTCACATTTCTCTGACATTAAATGTACCGACTGAAACCTATTAAAATGCTTTATGGTTCATTAATTGGTTTATTATTATTGTTGTATGTACCTAGGTGCAGTGAAAAGCTTTGCTTTTGCATGACGTATCAATGCAGGTCATTTCATCAACACACACAAAATGCTGGAGGAATTCACACTTTTCCACAGATGCTGCCTGGCCTGCTGAGTTCCTGCAGCATTTTGGGTGTGTTGCTCGGATTTCCAGCATCTGCAGATTTTCTCTTGTTTGAGATAATGTTATCACATTGCTACATTGAGGTAGTACAAAGGAAAGACAATAACATAATGGAAAATTTAATGTTACAGTTACAGAGAAAGTGCAGTGCAGGCAAACATTAAGGTGCAAGGCCATGAAGAGGTAGATTATGAAGTCAAGTGCAAGAGGTTCATTAAATAGTCTTATAACACCGGGAAAAAAGGGGTCCTTGAGCCTGGTGCTACATGCTTTTAAGCTTTTGCATCTTCTAACCTAAGGGAGGGGAGAGAAGAGAGAATGCCCAGGGTGGGCAGGGTCTTTGGTTATGTTGGGTACTTTACCAAGGCAGCAAGAACTACTGCTGACCTGCATAAGGAGCTACCCTGAAATAAGGGAATGAAGTTAGAGAGGAGGAGAGAGTTAAAGAAGGAAGGGCAGAGTTTAGGCTAAGGATATGGGCACCAGTGGTGGAGTGATTGAATCCCGGAACCTTCACAAGACCACAAACAAGTGAGGACAAATAACTTGCAGGAAAGAAAAGAGATGGGAAGGGACAAGGTCATTGAGAAGCTTGAAAAAAAGAATTAAGAATGATGAATTAAAGTATTGTTTGACTGAGAGTTTGTAAGACGAATGTGTTGGATGAATCTGACTTGGTAGGTTTATGGGGCTTAGGAGATGAATGGCAAAGCCTAGAATGATCACAACTCAAGTTCAAGGAAGAGAATGGAGTGGAGGTAGTCTGGAATGCAAGGGGTGAAGTTCATAAGGAACAATATTCACAAATTTAATGTGAGTACTGTTTACTAATTTCACCTTCTTGTGCACCCACCATTCACTTCACTCCACCACTGTTGACTTGCTCTACCTTCCCTAATCCCTTCCATCTTTTCTATCTCGCTCTTTTGGATTTATGGCATTCCTTAAAATTTGCCTCGATTCAAATATTGGCAATTCTTCCTGATATCTGCTTCCTTCACAGCTTCCAAACTTTCTATGAAGCATTTTTTTTACACATCTATGAAGCATCTGGGATGTTTCTCAAGGTTAAAATTTCCTCATAAGTTAAAGCTAATGCTTTCAAATACAAAGTGTCGACATCAAGTAAGTCATTTTGTTCCTTGTAAAATGTGTGTGCAAACATCCAATGCTACTTCCAGGGAATTCATTAGTTGACTAGAGAAGGAGGGTAAATACTGGCCTTGCTACAGATATATTTGGCCTGTTTATGGACAACAACCAGTTTGTGGTCAACTCATAGATGGATGTAAGGCACTGATATGAACATCAGTCTTCCATTAGCTCTGTTAAAGCCATTCAAAGTGTAACCCTCTCCCCAGGACTCATATACAAACTCGGTTCATTAGCTAACTCCACTAACAGCCACATGACTCAATGGTGATAAGGCCACCTTTCATAAAAATGTACTTCTAGTGTTGGTATGATTTGGGTTTCAAACAAACAGGAACATCATGATATTCCAGTTAAAGGAACCTCAACTTGAGCAAATGCTGTATAAATACTATCCATGCATAATTATCGGTTGGCAAGAAATAAAAGAGCATACACCACATAAAATTATAAAGGCAGTATATTTACCACTTCCAGCTTTATCAAACAGTTAATAGAAAAAATAAAAGAGAATAGTCCATTACAATTAAAAAATTCCATTGTGCACATGACTGTTGGAGCCCATACTGGAGTATTGGGGATGTATCTCCTACTCATGCACTGGACCCATTTTTCTGGGAGAGCCACATTCCAAACTTCACTCAAAGTCCATCTCAAACAAATTGCCTCTCTCTCAGGAGTATTGGCGCTTCCTCCTTGGAGCCATTCATCTGCACAAAGCACCTCTTGCAACGGGGACTCTCCGTCCAATGGCATTCTGCAGCATTTCCCCATGTGCAGCTCCCGCCAAGATCAACCAGACTCTTGTCTGTCACATATCTCTCTCTGTCCACTCTCTCCAGGACCTTCTCCCAATCTCACCATCCTGATTGGCTGACACAACATTCCTAAATTGAACAATGTGGCTTTTTTATCTTTAGCCGAAACCGAAACATTCTGCCAGCAGGACTTTTCTGCTTTTGCAGAAAACTGCTAAATGAAATACCTACAGCATAGCAGCAGAAATCTTAACCAGGGCATTACAAAAGGATGATTAGTTGAGTCATTAAAACTTTCTCTTGCACAGCTAATTAACTCACAACAAATCTGTATTTAAATTTACTAACACCACTGCTGCCTTTCACAAAGATTAAAGAAAGTAAATGCCTGACAACCAAGAGAAACTGCAGATGCTCGAACGTAGAACCTCAAACAGGATCATGTAAAATCTTGGTATCTGTGGAGGCAAAAGGTAAAATTCGACTTCTTAGTCAGGATCCTGCATTCGTCTTTTTGTTCCAGGTGCCTTATGGATCAGCAGTATTAGCTCCGATGAAGGGTTGCAGATCTGAACATGAACTTGTTAAAGGTTGCTCTAACCACTATGCTACTGTTGGGCTGTATGGTAGTATATTGGTTAGCACAACACTTTGCGGTGTCAGCTATAAGATTCTCCCCACGACTGCAAGTTTCCTTGGATGCTCCACTCTCCTCCCACATTCCAAAGATGTACAGTTAGGGATAGTGAGTTGTGGGCATGCTGTGTTGGTGACACACACAGGCTGCCCAGCACAATCCTCTCTGATTTGACTTGACATCTTACTATCTGAATGGTGTCAAGTTAGGAAAAGGGGAAGTACAACGAGATCTAGGTGTCCTTGTTCATCAGTCACTGAAAGTAAGCATGCAGGTACAGCAGGCAGTGAAGAAAGCTAATGGCATGTTGGCCTACATAACAAGGGGAGTTGAGTATAGGAGCAAAAAGGTCCTTCTGCAGTGTACAGGGTCCTGGTGAGACCACACCTGGAGTATTTGGAGTATTGTATTCAAGATGAAGCCACACTTAGGTTGGAGGAACAACACCTTATATACCGGCTGGGTAGCCTCCAACCTGATGGCATGAACATTGACTTCTCTAACTTCCGTTAATGCCCCTCCTCCTCTTCTTACCCCATCCCTGACATATTTAGTTGTTTATTTAGGCCAGTCCTGACAAAGGGTCTCGGCCCGAAACGTCAACAGTGCTTTTCCTTATAGATGCTGCCTGGCCTACTGTGTTCCACCAGCATTTTGTGTGGGTTGTTTGAATTTCCAGCATCTGCAGATTTCCTCGTGTTTGATATTTAGTTGTTTGTTTTTTTTCTCTCTCTCTCTCTGCCCATCACTCTGGCTGTTCTCCATCTCCCTCTGGTGCTCCCCCCCCCTCCACCTTTCTTTCTCCATAGGCCTCCTGTCCCATGATCCTTTCCCTTCTCCAGCTCTGTATCACTTTTGCCAATCACCTTTTCAGCTCTTAGCTTCATCCCACCCCCTCCGGTCTTCTCCTATCATTTCGCATTTCCCCTCCCCCCACTACTTTCAAATCTCTTAGTATCTTTCCTTTCAGTTAGTCCTGACAAAGGGTCTTGGCCCGAAACGTCAACAGTGCTTCTCCTTATAGATGCTGCCTGGCCTACTGTGTTCCACCAGCATTTTGTGTGGGTTGTTTGAATTTCCAGCATCTGCAGATTTCTTCGTGTTTGCTCTTGGAGTATTGTGTTCAGTTTTGGTCTCCAAATTTGAGGAAGGACATTCTTGCTATTAAAGGAGTGCAGCGTAGGTTCACGAGGTTGATTCCCGGGATGGCGGGACTGTCATATGTTGAAAGATTGGAGCAACTGGGCTTGTATACACTGGAATTTAGAAGAATGTGAGGGGATCTAATTGAAACATATAAGATTATTAAGGGATTGGACATGTTAGAGGCAGGAAACATGTTCCTGATGTTGGGGGAGTCCAGAACCAGAGGCCACAGTTTAAGAATAAGGGGTAGGCCATTTAGAACAGAGTTGAGGTAAAACTTTTTCACCCAGAGAGTTGTGGATCTATGGACTGCTCTGCCTCAGAAGGCAGTGGAGGCCAATTCTCTGGATGCTTTCAAGAAAGAGTTAGATAGAGCTCTTAGAGATAGCGGAGTCAAGGAATATGGGGAGAAGGCAGGAATGGGGTACTGATTGTGGATGATCAGCCATGATCACATTGAATGGTGGTTCTGACTCAAAGGGCCGAATGGCCTACTCCTGCACCTATTGTCTATTGTCACTGTATAGTTCAATGTACATGTGACAAATAAAGCTAATCTCTTTTAAATCTTAACTCTGTTTCTCTTTCCACAGATGCTGCCTCGTCTGCCTAATGTTTCCAGCAATTTTTGTCTTTATTCCAGATTTCCATCATTGCAGATCCTTATTTGATTGTCACTGGATGTCTTCTTAGTGCATCTGCTACCTTATCCACGTTTGTCAGGTTGAACCTATTGTTTATCATTTAATTAAGGAGCCCACCCTAAAGCACGAAGCAGGAACTGCAGCTGTAAAATGCAGCACCTGCTCAGTGAGGTGGGAAAAGGGGGAAATTATGTCCAAAATATTGGTATTGGTTTATTATTATCACATGTACAATGAAAGGCTTGTCTTAAAACTGTTTATTCCAATCAAATCACTATACACAGTACATTGTGCTAGAATAAGGGAGAACAATAACAATGCAGAATAAATTGTAAATGGTACCAAAAAAGCACAGTGCAACTAAACAACAAGGTGGAAGATCATAGCGAGGCCTTAGAGAAGCCCTAGCCAAAATGATATCCAGGTCTCCATTAACTTCAGCTTCCAGCCAAATCAGACACATAATGTTGTACTTTGTAGGATCTAGGCTTGTCAAGCCACCCACCCAAAAGTCCTTTAACATAAGATTTCAGTGATAGTTGGGCTTGTCAGCTCATCCGACTAATTTTCTGGAATTGCTGCCATAAACGATGAATTTGTTTCATAGTTGTTCTCAAACCATTGAGCCATACTGCAGTGGCATTTAATTCTGGACTTCTGTTCCACTGAGGTCGCTGTCAGCAAATTCTAGAAGCAGAGTAAAAAGCCCAGTTTCCATAACTCGTACATCCAGCACAAACACCAAGCATGAATCTATAGGTCAAATAAATGAATTCCAGATTAAAATGAAGTTAAAGCAAAAGGAGACATTTAGAGAGGAACTTTGAAAGTCACTACAGAAAAAGATAAGGTCCTACTGAGAGCAAATGGGACTAGAATCAATGGTCAAAAACATGATGGCCGACAGACCAGTTTTGGAGCTGTACAACACTACAACCCTCTCAAACAATCTGATAGCTGTGCTACCAATGAAAGTAAAGTCCACTTTTTGCTAAACTTCGTTTAAGACCAAATAAACTATTTTTGCTGCAATAATATAATGCCTTCTTTAAAAAGCTCTGAAGAACACCCTTCACATATATCACAGGTGTGGTTTGGCTCACAATGGCCTAGATAGTGTAAGGTCTGGAATGAATTGGTCCAGTTCAGCTGGCTTAAGAGGCGGGTCAATAAATTTGGCTTTCAGTGATGTGCAGCTGGAGAGGATAAATTCAATTGGCCACTGTTCCTGTTTCTGGCTGGCTGTCATTGTCTAGACTCTCACATGAAGAATGATCACTTGAACTAGTTATGGGTGGGCTGCAATTGCCCATGGCATTGTATCCCAGGAGGAGCCAGCACTTCAGGAAAGTGAGGTAAACTGAATTAAGCAGCTTGAATGTTCCTGTTGTTTAATATCAGTGCCAACATGAAATGAGCCTAAGCTAGAGAAAAGGTGAAGGTTATGCCTGGTTAACTCAGTAGTTTTTATCTCTAGCCCTTTTGGAGAATTAACCTACAACATACTGTAAATCATTCCACACTGTCACTTTTCTATTAACATTAAATCTGTGCTCTGGCAGGGTAATCTGAATTGCCTATTGTGTTCTGATGTCGTGCGGTCACGGAGTACACTGCAGAGATCTGGCAAGCCTTTTAAAGGTATATTGTAGCCTGCAGACCGGCCCAGACACCTGAAATCTATCTTGGCTTGCCAAAAATCTACATGATCACACCCCATATGGGTTGTTATGGCTCATTTGCGCTTGGATTTATTACTGGCGTCGCAAACTGGAACCATTCCCATCTGGAGAAATGGAGTGCAGGCTGCAGTAATGTCACCAAAACATTCTAAAAACTTTTGCCTATATAAGCTAATGAGCACAACAAAAATCAACCTAATTCACAGGCATAGACGGCTGAGAAAAACATGCCTGTATTGTCTGACATAAAATAACACTGAATAATTTCAAAGTTGTGTCATGCTGCTCACAGACATACTGCACAAATGCCAAATTCTTTCTTTTCACATTTGAACACCAGTGTTCAATACTGATGGACTGAGTCCATCATAGGTTTACAGAACCAAGGCTGCTGGAACAAGTTACGATACAAGGTCTAACTAAAGGGGAAAGCAGGTTTAAAAGGGTGAATTGCCTGCTTCCCATCTTATTTACTAAATGACTCACCCCTGCCGTGTGTTAACTAGAAACTAGGATAGCAGTTGTGAAAGATCTCTTAAGGGAAAAAATGTCCACAGCAGCCTTCTCACTTTTTCACTGTAACATCATTGAATTATAGCAGACAAATTGGAGAATTCCAGAGAAATTAACCCCCCTCTACTCCCTAATTTCCTTGTCTGAAATAGGAGAAATTGCAATGGTCTTATAAATTCCAGACCAGTTCCGAAAGGTAGGTTTGCCTGAATGACTGGATGTAGAGTGTGAACGGAGCAATTGTTGTCCCCAAGATTCTCCAGAAATAATTAAAACGCTTTGTAGAAGCAGCCATGAAACTTGATAGGGTACTAGCACCTCTCAATCCCTCTGCTCCGATAAACAGTGAGTTTTGTTGAAGGGAGATCAATTTATGTTACTGCAGAGCAAAAGGTAACACAAAGCAAAAGAACACAGCCTCTCTACTTAAAATCTGCTTTAACTGAGAAACATGTTTAATATTGGTGATACCACACAAAATAGCTCAATCTTCCCGCTACAAAGAAATCAAAAACATGTGCCATCATTTCACCACCTTTCATTCCTACCATACCAATGTTAATTTATTCCAAAACTTCCCAACATTGTAATATATGAAGTATGTTGTAATAGAAAGCATGAGGAATCAGAAAGGGAAAGTTAATAGCAATATACTGGAAGAGAGTTCTAATGAAATGTATTCAACCAGAAGCCTTAACTCTGTGTCCCTTTCCACTTATGTAGCCCAACTTGCTAAGTTTTTCAGTATTTTATAATCTTATTATTTATTTTACAGACTTAGACTATTCACTCATTGTTAAGAAAATCCCTGAATATCTGTATAGGAATCTTTCGACTTGGCTTGGTTTAATTTCTCTCTTGACTTTTGGAGCTTTTTGCAGCAATGTAAAGGTGAATCATAAATTGCAATGTATTGAACATTATATGCTTTCCCAAATGCAATCCCACCATCAAGTAAACCGTAAACACTTTGTTACATAAAGATTGTTGACATTTTTGATAACCAAAGAAGAGAATGATGAGATTTTGCAATTGTGCCAAGAATCATGAATGGTTTGAAGGGAGGAAATACAGAGAAACTAAAAAATTGAATATGACTGGTCAAGGAACTGGAGGTAAAATAAGGACAAGCCTTTTAAGCAGTGAGTAGTTAGGGTTTGAATACCTATCTTGATAAGAATGTGGTACAATTTCAATGCCACTTCAAATGGAGATTGGACAACTGGCTAAAGGAGATTAAAGATGGAGGGATATGGGGAAAGAGGAGTTGAATAAGACTGATTGCAGTGTACAGCATCTACAGTCTGTTATCTACAACTCCATTCTGTTGATATAATTGATTTCTTAAAGCAAGTTAGTCAGGTGAGTGTTCTCTTTTTTCTCAGATTTATGGGTATGGTGGGCTGAAGGATCTTAAGAACAGATGTATGCTGACTCTCATGTACCCATCTATACTCATCCTATTTGCCAGCATTTGGTCCAAAACCTTCAAAATCCCTACAATTTGAGTACTCACTGGATACTTCTTGAATGTTATGAGAAACTTTGCCTCCACTTCCCATTCACAGGTGGCATGTTTTAGTGCAATATGGCTGCAAATTGGTGCCAGCTGGGGAAGTAGAGGATAACTCGCGTCTCCGAGGAGCTATCCCACTCTTTTTGCAATGTAAGTGGGATAATTTGAAAAGAGCTTAGATTTCTTTCATTCATTTGCTACTTGTCTCCTCCAAGTTTGCTGGCAAATGACTATGGACTATAAATTCTAAGAAGACAAATTCCTAAAATGCAAAACTTCTAAATGTACATTTTAATGGTTTGCTGTAGTTCAGTGCCAGACATGTCCAGACGGTGAGCCAAACATGCTCCATTATTTGTTCTCATTCCATTAGATTACTTCAACATTCAGCATTCACTGACAAATAACCTGCTCCTTGCTAACATAATTGGGCTGCATTATGCAAGTTTTCACCAGAAGTTAGTGTCAAAGTGAATCAGTAACTTTGCAGCCACCTGTTCACCAGTGAAGCTGATTCCATGCTGCCTCCTTGGGAACAGGTGCTTCCCTGTCCTTGCATCAGCTGACAACCAGCAATCTAGGCTAAACACTGAGCACAACTGAATCACCAAATGGAAGGAGGTCTCGGACTGAGAGAAATCACAGGCAAGAGAGGAATTTCTGGCTTCATTTGGGATTTTCAGGGAAGGAGTAATAGGGGTGTGAGGTGAACTGTACTTCAACGATAACTGTCAGATCTTGAAAAATTAAGTTGTAAAACAAAAAGAAAGAAATCAGGTGTTGATGCTTCCTTCTGACCTTCATAATACAATCTCTTCCCAGGGCACAGAAAATATTAATGTTATGCTGGCTGTAATATTGAGGTAAGATAAGATTACAAAGATCTTCAGAGTCTATCTGATTGTAGCATCCAAAGGTTTGGTAGTTTGAAGAAGTTCTTTCACACTCAATACAAGAAAATGGGTGCAGAATACTAAAAGTTGAGGATCTTGGTCCACTTGAAGCTCTGACCACTCCAAACTCATCTTTGTTCTGTAATAAGTTATACCTAAATCAGTTAATGAAGAAAATTAGACAGCATCCTATGCCATTAGGATAGTTTGCACAGACTCTTTTTAAGGTGGTGATAGAACTTTAAAATTTGATTAAGTATTTCCATTCTCCATTTCAATGTGCCATATTCTGGAATAATAAATGTTATCGCATGGACTCGATGTGATACAAGGATTATCCCAGTATCTGCATTCCTCATAAGGAGAAGTATATTCTGTTTACTATGGAGCAGAGAGAACAGGTAGGAAGAGGATTGCAGATGGGCAGCTATTTCAGAAATAAGATTGGGAGTCTTGGCCGGGCAGATTATCAAGGAGAAGTGCAGGGACAAGCCACATACTGTAACTGAGGGAACAGTGGAGAAGATAATGGAAAATTGGAGGCTGGAGGTTTGGAGTCTGTGTGAGAGGGCAGTGAGTAGGAGGGAAGAGTTCCAGGGACACCTACAATTTGCAACAACTACAATCCAGAAGCATCTACTATTTGAGAGATCTATTTAGTTACAAACTAGTGGCAGAAGTGAAAGCTTCTTCAATCTAATAAAAGTCAATTAAGTTGCACTTCCCAGAATACAAGCTGTGAATGAATTGATGGTCGAGTGGGGACCAATCTTTTCTCCACAACTCTTTCCACTTAGGAACAATCACCTTTCACATAATATAGAGACATATTTCACCATAATTTTCTTTGTTGTCTATCAACAACTACCCCCTGCTCTACGCCCTGTATAACTGTATGGGCAGTTTCTAATCTAACTCCAACTACAAGTTTGCAAATGATATAATCAAAATGGGTTCTATCTCAAATAATGATGAGTTGGATTACAGGAAGGAAACAGAGTGTTTAGTAACATGGTGTCATTGTTACAATACACACCCAACTGCTCCAGCTTCTGCGGTTTAAAACCGGAATATGGATATTTGCCGAGGTCCCTTTAAGGATTCAGGACCATCTTGCTAATTGGCAGCCATGTTTTGGTGCCAGGATTCAATATTTAAGGAGTACCTGAACGGTGGTTCAGTACTCAGTCATCAGCTCTACTTTGATTATCATCCAGCATCTAGTTTAGTATTCGGTACTCATTTCAGTCTCGCATCATGTATTGATTCCAGCCTCGGATACTCCAACACTTGGGTCCAACCATCCTTGCCTAGGCCTCTCATCACAATCATGACAACACCATTCCCTCAATGCCAGCAAAAGAAAAGAATTGGTCATTTCCTTCAGGAAAGTGGGCAGTGTGTATGCTCCTGTCCATATCAATGGTAAAACAGTGAGCTTTAAATTCCGAAGTATAAATATCACCAGTAGACTGTCCTAGTCCAACCATGTAGACAGCATGGCCAAGGTTCACCGGCTCCTCTACTTCTCAAAAGAAATTTGGCATGTCCCAGTCTACCATTACTAATTCTTCCTGATGCATCACAGAAAGCATTCAAAAGCAACACACACAAAATGCTGGGGGAAATCAGCAGCCTAGGCTGCATCTATGGAAATGAACAAGCAGTCAACTTTTTGGCCCGTGACCCTTCATCAGGACTGGAAAGGAAGTCAGAGTAAGAAGGTGGGGGGGTGGGGGAACAGGAGGAAGGTAGGTGATCGCTGAAACTGGGAGAGGGTGAGGGGTTGAAGTAAAGAGCTGGGAAGCTGTTTGGAGAAAGAGTTAAAGGGCTGAAACTGGGGAATCTGATAGGAGAGCAACACACACAAAATGCTGGTGGAACGCAGCAGGCCAGGCAGCATCTATAGGAAGAAGCACAGTTGATGTTTCAGACCGCGACCCTTCGTCAGGACTAACTGAAAGAAAAGATAGTAAGAGATTTGAAAGTGGGAGGGGAGCACCAGAGGGAGATGAAGAGCAGGCAGGGAGTGATTGTGAGAGGGACAGAGAGAGAAAAGAGAAAAAAGGGGAAATCAATCAATCAATCAATCAATAGAAAAATCGATAGATAAATAAATAAATAATAAGGGATGAGGTAAGAAGGGGAGGGAGGCATTAATGGAAGTTAGAGAAGTCAATGATCATGCCATCAGGTTGGAGGCTACCCAGCCGGTATATAAGGTGTTGTTCCTCTATCCTGAGTGTGGCTTCATCTTGACAGTAGAGGAGGCCATGGATAGACATATCAGAATGGGAATGGGCCACACATTTTAATTCCATGTCCCATTCCCATTCTGAAGGCCTCCTCTACTGTCAAGATGAAGCCACACTCAGGTTGAAGGAACAACACCTTATATACCGGCTGGGTAGCCTCCAACCTGATGGCATAAACATTGATTTCTCTAACTTTCGTTAATGCCCCCTCCCCTTCTTACCCCATCCCTTATTTATTTATTTATTTATTTATTTATTTATTTATTTATTTATTTATTCATTCATTCATTCCCTTTTTTTCTCTTTTCTCTCTGTGCCCCTCTCACAATCACTCCTTGCCTATTCTCCATCTCCCTCTGGTGCTCCCCTCCCCCTTTCTTTCTCCCTAGGCCTTCCGTCCCATGATCCTTTCCCTTCTCCAGCTCTGTATCCCTTTTGCCAATCAACTTCCCAGCTCTCAGCTTCATCCCACCCCCTCCGGTCTTCTCCTATCATTTCAGATCTCCCCCTCCCCTTCCCACTTTCAAATCTCTCACTATCTCTTCTTTCAGTTAGACCTGTCGAAGGGTCTCGGCCCGAAACATCGACTGTACTTCTCCCTATAGATGCTGCCTGGCCTGCTGCATTCCACCAGCATTTTGTGTGTGTTGTTGTTTGAATTTCCAGCATCTGCAGATTTCCTTGTGTTTGCGAATCTGATGGGAGAGAACAGAAGACCAAGGAAAACATCTAGATGCATAATGGCTTGGTATGGCAAGTGCTTTCAAAGTAACTGTAAGAAACTACAGAAACTATGGTTTCCTAGTACAATAAGATGGACTCTGATCTCACAGTCTACCTTCTTATGATCTTGTATTTTATTGCTTACCTGCTCTGTACTTTCTCTGCAGCTGTGACACTTTATTCTTTTTATCTTGTTCTTCCTCACTGCATTGTATTATAAATTGATCTGTATGAGCAGCTTGCAAGACAAACTTTTCACTGTATCTTGATATATGTGACAATTAAAAATAAATTCCGATTCCAACAATACCGATGAGATTAAATACACTTTTGCTATCCCGTGTGGCCACTGAATTGTTTTCTTCTCCTCCTTGTTCTTTCTCTGTTAGACTAATTAAACCATAATGCCCACAGATTTGGTAGCATTGTACACAGAATTATATTTTCAATGTATTCTAGAATTTTGAAAGAGGCAAAAAAAGTCTGAATTCCTCGTCTATTTTTTGGTGTCATTTAATATTGCTTAGTTTCCAAGACCCTAATCAGTTAAATTAAAGCTTGTTTTGTTTGACCGTAGTGTATTTTTATTCCCACATTACTAAATAATAAAATGAATTCAGATGTCAGGCATTGTTCGTGAACCTAATAAAAACCGGAGTGGGTAATTTAATGCTGGCATCATCAGAATGCTGGATTTGGCTGGGATTGTCAAACTCCATTGAGAATTTGACGGGGTGACCAGGAATTCTGCTACTCTCTGCTGGCAGACAGTAGCTAGGACAACACAACCCATACGGTCCAAATTCTCATCCTTTCCAAATTTATAAACCTCACACAGATTTTGTTTGTTCACATTTGAGTATATTACAAGCATCTTCTTGAGTCGTTAGTCACATAACTCAATTTTTCAGTCTGGTAGCAGTAAGAAAATTTAGAAGGAGCATTTATGGTAATGAAGGTTCACACCTTGGAAATCAGCTTTTATTGTATTTAGTGAGAATAGCAACAGAACAGTATTAATATTGAACTAGTATAAGTAATGGTAAAAGTCAGTTTCAATTATTTGCCTATATAGATTATAATGTTACAGACGTTCAGAACATTTTAGGCGTATCATTTTAGCTGATTCTGGCTCTCTGGCAGACTTTCAGACCCTTGTCAAACCACCACAAGATTGGCAATCCAGCTTTCTTCTTTTACACACAGCGGTGGAAAAGGAAGATTTCTACTGTTGAATCTGTCTGGAATATTTACGTAAAGTGTCACTTTCGATTATATAGCCTTGGTAATGAATCTTACGTCAAAAGACAGCTGGCCCAATAGTAGGACAAAGAAAGCCAACCAAAATGGAGCAAAATGCTTGGATTAAGTAGGAGAAACTCTTTATACTATAAAACATACATTATGAAGAAACCATATTTCTGTAGAATCGCTTTCATTTTAAAAGGTGGTAAACATTATCATCTATAATATTGAGAGGCTTGGGTGAGGTTGGAAATGTGTATCAGATCTCTCTCCAGCATCACCCCTAAATTAGTAAGGAAAAGCAGGGGCCAAGGATACTGGAAGAGCATAGAAGGCCAATTAGCTGGAAGAGGTAAAAGCTTTGGGTGTACACCTTCCTAAGAACTACTTCAAAGCTATACTGAACGATATCTCTTCTTCTCAATCCATTGACTGTTTTCTCAATGCTTTCTATATATATAGACTTCTAAATATATATTGCTTTTCTCCTTAATAAAGAAATGAAACAAGGTTCAAATTGCCTATCCTTTTCTCCCCATCCAACCCCCCCAAAAAAAGTTCTTGAACTATAAACTAAAAAAAAAATACCATCTACCTGAGAGCTAGAGATTTCCTCCGTGTTGTTCTCTTAATATAGACTTTTGTGTTCCTAACCTTGTTTTCTAAAATTGTGCTGTGTTCTGCATTAAACAGAAACTGTCAAAGCAGCTGCAGATGGTGTTTGGTAATTTTTTTGGCAGAAAGCAGGTAGTATAGTATTACTGCAATATGGTAGGCCTTTGTTACCTTCTGCTATTAGTGTGAGGTTTATTGAATATATTTGTTTTGGAAGAGCTATGGGAAATCACCAGAGCCCTAGAACTGCAGAAGAAATAACCCAGTATATTTAAAATAACTGGCATACTATTACATTAAACACATGGGATATAATTCATAATCCCATAGGATTCAAAACTATTTTTACTGCTGCTTCTGCAACATTTCTTTCCTTTAACCTCCCCAAACAAATTTCTGTAAGCAGAATCCAGCCTATGTTCCACACTCTAAAGTAATGAATGCAGGGGAATTCAATTAAACTAAACTGCATGAAGATGTTCCACCACATTGATGATTCCAAAAGAAATTGATACAACAACATCAGTCACAAGCTCATATTAATCCACTAACTGCATAATTAGTGGCAGTAAGAAGTCAGAGACTTAATAATACCTTGGAGATAGGAATGGAGTGTGGGCAAGAGTGAAGCAAAGAGTTTGCGAAGTTGCAGCTATGGTAACTGTAGCTGACCTTCATCTTGGAATTAGACCTCTGCAGAAATAACATCCAGTTGAATGTCCCGGTATCTCATATGTTATCCAGCTTCTTGTTTCCATGGACGTGGCAGTACCCTTGCTTTGTGCAGAATTGAGAAATGTTACAATATTAATCCACATACAACGCATCTGGATTGCCCTACCTCGCTTCCAAAGTTGACAGTGTCCAGCAACACTGCCACCAGTTGTGACCACCACAAGGAAGAGAACCTCAGGTGCATAAATAAGCATTTGCTCAGAATCTCTTTCTTTTGTGGACAGGGGAAATGAAGTTTCCAATACATGGTAATTCACCCCTAATCTGCTCTTCTGCAGAACTGGAACATGGTTGTGCTTTTGTCCCATGAAGAAAGGCTGGCAGAATAGGCTTGACTCTGAAGGATGTCTGCATGTCTCATCCATTGTCATGCCCTCATCTTCAATAGCTGGCACATCCCATCCCAGGAAGGGCAATCAGGAAAAAGCCAGAGATTCCAGCCATGAACAAGTGAGAGCTTAGAGGAAACTGCACAGGAGCCTACCATCTCTGTATCATCTACACGTCTCCGGGGAGGAGGGCTTGAGAGCCTGTACTGAATGACATAAGTTCTATAAATTTGTTTTCAGTTCATCTGATCTAGATGAAGGTAAAGCTTGTGTGATATAAGTGCCAAAGTTAGGAAGAGAAAGACTAGATAGATTGTTGCAGAATATAAGACCAATCATTCAAGAACTCACTCTGTTGTTTTGATTATTGGACCTCATTAAATATTTGGTTAATTCAGCCATTTCTGTTTACCCCATCAGTTGAAGGCAATTTGAGTGTGTTATTTGTGGATGGGCAGGTTGAGCCAAGATCACGTGAACTAAGTCGACTGATATGAAAATGCCTCTGAGGAGGAGTGGGGTCTGAAAGAGGATGTAAGCTTCATTATTATCTTTTAGATAGATAGATAGATAGATAGATAGATACTTTATTCATCCCCATGGGGAAATTCAGCATTTTTTCCAATGTCCCATACACTTGTTGTAGCAAAAACTCATTACATACAATACTTAACTCAGTAATAATATGATATGCATCTAAATCACTAACTCAAAAAGCATTAATAATAGCTTTAAAAAAAGTTCTTAAGTCCTGGCAGTTGAATTGTAAAGCCTAATGGCATTGGGGAGTATTGACCTCTTCATCCTGTCTGAGGAGCATTGCATCGACAGTAACCTGTCGCTGAAACTGCTTCTCTGTCTCTGGATGGTGCTATGTAGAGGATGTTCAGGGTTTTCCATAATTGACCGTAGCCTACTCAGCGCCCTTCGCTCAGCTACCGATGTTAAACTCTCCAGTACTTTGCCCACGACAGAGCCCGCCTTCCTTATCAGCTTATTAAGACGTGAGGCGTCCTTCTTCTTAATGCTTCCTCCCCAACACGCCACCACAAAGAAGAGGGCGCTCTCAACAACTGACCTATAGAACATCTTCAGCATCTCACTGCAGACATTGAATGACGCCAACCTTCTAAGGAAGTACAGTCGACTCTGTGCCTTCCTGCACAAGGCATCTGTGTTGGCAGTCCAGTCTAGCTTCTCGTCCAACTGTACTCCCAGATACTTGTAGTAGTTCTAATCAAGATTCATAAAGTTTTCAGTCAATTTAAACTTAGTTTTAAATTTTGCATCAGCGTCAAATCAGTTGTTCTTGTCTACAATTGTAAGCAGACTGGCAAATGGTTTAGAAAGCACAGAACTCCAGTTCAGCACAACTTCTTGCATCCCCGCGTATTGGTCTCACTTTCAAACTGGTGTCGACAGTATAATTCACACAGTTGTCTGCTTAGCTCCAACCACAATGTTACCAGTTTTAGAATCTTCTACCCCTGTCTGATCCTGGAGTTGATATGCTTCGTTTGGCTCTCCAGATTTAGCCGCCATTAGGCATAGTTACAGTAGTCACTGAAAGCGCCAGAGAAACTTCTGCCAAAAATGGTTAACTTTCATATTTTCAACTGACATAGAGAATATATGGTACCTTGTTGTCCTTTTGTTATGAGTGTCCATCGGTGCCAGGTTGGCCGTTGGATACCTTTGCTTGAAGGAAGGGCTTGTGACAATGTTATTTGCTGCTTTTTAGACAGGACTGAAGATGAGCAATAGTGACTGTGGCCACAATAGAGTGAGAAATTCAGAGACAACTCAGAAGATGGTGGCAATGATAGAGAGAGGTACATCAACAACGATAATGATGAGGATGATGATAGAGAAAGAAGATAGAGACAGGAACAAACTCCCAGCCTCTTTCCCTAACCTGCAATCTCCTCTACCAAATCAGGGCTTCTGGGACTTCCTCTTGAATAGGTTGGGACTTTATTCTTAGAAGCACAGGGGAATGAGGGGAGATCTTATACAGGTATATAAACTTATGAGGGATATAGAAAGGGTGAATACTTGCAGCTTTTGTCCCTCAGGTTGGGTGAGAATTCAACTAGAAGGCATGGGTTTAGGGTAAAAGAGGAAATACTTAATGAGAATCTGAGGAGGAACTTCTTTACTCAGAAGGTATAGAATGAGCTGCCCGCTGAAGTGAAAGAGGAGGGTTCAATTGTAAAATTTAAAAGTAGTTTGGACAGTTACATGGATGAAGGAAGTGTGAAGGGCTATAGTGCAGGCGCAGGCGCAGGCGCAGGGATTAGGCAGAAGACCAGACTGGCATGGACTAGACCCACCAAAATGCCTACTTCTGGGCTCTAATGCTTGGCCAGTATTTGATACTTTGCCCATTACATTTTTTTAAAGACTTCATCCCAGTCCTCTGACTTTACATATCTATGGCCCAACAGCGCAATCTCTATCAATAGCCATTAAAATAAATTTCAAGCTCATAGAATGAGAGAGTGAGAGAGAGTGAGAGAGGGAGAGAGTGAGAGAGAGAGAGAGTGAGAGAGAGATAAGTTCAGCATGGAAACAGGACCTTTGGCCCAACAAGTTCATGCCAATTATTAACAAACAATTTGCATTTACCTTTTTTTTTCATTTCCCCTACATTCTCAACATCTACCCCAGACTCTAGCACTCATCTACATACTGGGGACAATTTACAGTGGCCAATTACCCTGTCATCCATATGTCTTTGGGATATGGGAGGAAACCCCTGCAGTGCGAGGGAGAATCTGCAAGCTCTACTCTGATGACATCTGCCATCTCTTTGGCACTGTGAGGCAGCGGGCTGAACAGTTATGTTGCCAAATAGATCTCAGGATGGGAACTTGATGAAATGGGGAAAGTCAATCATGAAGAAAGAATGGCTCACAGGAATTCCGCGAACATAAATTAATCTGACATCTTCAAAAGGGAGCCGGAAGGAGAGGTGAGGAAGGAAAGGTTTGGTGATACATGAGACATTCAGAGAAGTCGAAGTAACTGTTGGGTTTTTGCAGAAGACAGAAAGAAATAGGCCAGCTGGATCCTTCCCCGTAGTAATAAGTCAAGGACCCTGTGGTAAGCATGATCATACCAGTGTCACGAGAGTTTTCTTCTAGACTTGTCTTTCCCAATTTAGTCACCAGTCTTCAGCTGATAGCGAGAAAAGGGTCAAGGGGGATGGGTGTGTTTGTCACATCCTGAATTTCTTTAATTTATTCAAGTTACAGGATGTGGACATGGTTAGCACGGCCAGCATTCAAAGATTATCCCCTAATCATCCTCGAGAAGGAGATGGTGAGCCAGTTTTTGAACAAGTGGTCATTTGCAACTGAATACCAAATCCAGGTTTGTTCTTCTTTTAGAATCAGAATTAGAATCAGGTTTATTATCACCAGCATGTGACGTGAAATTTGTTAACTTAGCAGCAGCAGTTCAATTCAGTACATAATCTAGCAGAGAGAGAAAAACAACAATAATAAAAAATAAAGTAAAACATAATAATAAATAAACAAGTAAATCAGTTACGTATATTGAATAGGTTATTAAAAATGTGCAAAAACAGAAATACTGTATATTAAAAAAAGTGAGGTAGTGTCCAAAGCTTCAAAGTCCATTTAGGAATCGGATGGCAGAGGGGAAGAAAAAGTTCCCGAATCACTGAGTGTGTGCCTTCAGGCTTCTGTACCTCCTACCTGATGGTAACAGTGAGAAAAGGGCATGCCCTGGGTGCTGGAGGTCTTTAATAATGGACGCTGCTGTCTGAGACACCGCTTCCTAAAAATGCCCTGGGTACTTTGTAGGCTAGTGCCCAAGATGGAGCTGATTAGATTTTGAACCTTCTGCAGCTTCTTTCAGTCCTGTGCAGTAGCCCCTCCATACCAGACAGTGATGCAGCCTGTCAGAATGTTCTCCACGGTACAACTATAGAAGTGTTTGAGCGTATTTGTTGACATGCCAAATCTCTTCAAACTCCTAATAAAGTATAGCTGCTGTCTTGCCTTCTTTATGACTGCATCAATATATTGGGACCAGATTAGATCCTCAGAGATCTTGATACCCAGGAACTTGAGGCTGCTCACTCTCTCTACTTCTGATCCCTCTATGAGGATTGGTATGTGTTCCTTCATCTTACCCTTCCTGAAGTCCAGTATCAGTACAACTGTACAGCTCTCTGTGTCACTTCAGAAGGCCTGTGAGAGGCAACTATTATGGATGGGGTTTGTAGTCACTCAGATCAGGTGGGACACCAGATTAAGTGTTGTTACTTTGTGATAATTTGGTAGTTTTTATGACTGAGATCTTTATTCGTAATTCAAGTTTACAACTACCATGGTGGTACTTTATTTGAACTTGCTTTCCCTAAATCTTTGGCCCAAGCAAGCCTCTGGATTACTAGTCTAGTAACATAACTACTAGAATAACACTCAGCATTTAAAGCTATACCTAGATTTTTTTTCTCTCTTCCCTCAGCAAAAATGGTTATGTAATATTTCTTTTCACCGTGAAAATCTCTCTCTTAAAAAGATATGTTTCATCTTTTTCCTGCTAATAATCTCTTAAATCAGTCAAAAATAACCTTTCCTTGTTCCTCTGTTAGCTATCAATGGAAGGTGTGGAATTTAAACTTAAAAAACACTTTTTTTCAGAAGAATGGGTTCAAATCCAAGGTAGAAACATTAGTTTGACATGGGATTTGCAATGTATACAAAATCCTTGATCTTCAAGAACAGGAACAGGGAATGTGTGAAAGCAAATAATTCTGTCAGTCAGAATTCTATTTACTGAATGACCCTGTACCCAATGAAGCTCACAATGTAGCAATCCCCTGAGATACACATTAATAGAGTTGTTAACTTTTGCCCCTTGCCTTCCTAATTGGAAACAGGACAACTATGATATACATTCAGAGACTTGTGAAATATGTATGCAACATTTTCCCATGCATTTCAGTGGATAACAGGGAAAAGAGAGGTGCTGAATCCTTAAGAACTGAATTAACATTCAGAAAATTTTGTAAATAATTCACTCAATGGTGTTCTTCACTTACTTATTTTGACCTTGCAATCTGGCAGTGTTTTAATTTTAGAGAAGATATTTGTGCTTTTTTTAACATCTAGTCTGTCACAAGCCTTGAGTTTTTGGGAAATCAGCCACAAATTTAATGCAAGATTCCAACATTTGGAAGCAACAGTGCATGGAATTGTATCACTTCTTAATGTTTTAGTGTCTTAAAAGAAGAATTCTATAGGACATGATACTTAGCAACTGAAGGAGTCAGGTAAACTCCTTGCATTGTTTTTAACTCAAAAGCTGCCTGGATGGATGATGTGTACACCAACAAAAAAAACTCTCTATACTTTTGGAAACTCATTTGAGAACTGAGAACAATGAGGTACTTTAGTGTGTGTTGTTGACAGTCCCATAAATAATGATTGCTGTTACCCATAAGAGGTCACAATTACCTGTGAAGGGGCGGGGCAAAGTTTATATGTTAGAAATCTTCTGAGTTCCAGTTAGAGGCTTTGTGTGCCAAAGGTTTCTCTGCTAAAATAAAGACCGATTTCGTTCTATTCTGACATGATAATTAGTAAACTGAAATGAGCAGGAATTCAGAAATAAAGCTGACAAGTTTTAAAAATACTCTTATAAGTTAATAAAGGAACATCAGAGGACTGTCCTTTTCTTTGAGAAAGTCTGCTTTCCTACCTAAGGAAATGAATTGCCAGGAATCACTGGATAAAGAACCTCATAATTCCACCATTTCCCTAACAGGCTGTCAGTTAAGAAGACAATATTTCCCTTTATTGATAAAGAAAAAATTCTAGCTCATCTGTATCATCTTTACACTTTGTAAATCACAACTCTGATAATGAAAACACCAGTAATTCTATTTAAAAGGAGGTGTTTGCAGTATGTTTTCTCCCTGCTTCCAGAACTTATTGATTAGGATGGTTTTTAGTTTATCATTATTATATACATTCAGCAAAGGAAATACATAATCTGACCTGTTACTGAACTCCTTCAGCTGGAGCAGTCTGAGTGGTGGGACAGTGTTTGTGACATGGTTTACAATTGTCCCCAGTACTGGATTGCAGGAAATTTCAACCTGACATTTCACTGATAAATCTTTGCCGAATAAGCATTGAAGTGTGAAAAGGATTGGAGTTGTTTTTTTCTGAGAAAACTTTAGCTTGCTGATACTTTGAGGCACTGGGTACCAGATTATGACCACAATTTTCAGCTTTGTTCATGAAAACTGTGGGTTTCATGAACTAAAGAATTAAAATTGAGGAAAATGGAAAATATAATGTTAGGCATTTATCAGTGTTTCCCTGCTATCATTTTTCTTACTCTTATTTTCTCCCTTTCTTTAGTCGATTCATCTGTAAGTCAAATAATTTCTCTTCTCATTCCTTTGCAGCAAATACCAGCATCAAGTATTGTTTCATCAACAAATACATCATGAAGGAACTTGTGGCCACTATGGAAATGTACTTCAGTTACTGAAAAATCTAATATATATGGAACTAACTCTATCAATTTTAATCCCTCTCAAAGGAAAAATGGAAGTACGGTAATGTGTTTGATACTGTATACAATATAGAGGGACAGGGCTGCAGCTGGGAAAGCCTCTTTCTTAGGTTTCTCTGCAAAGTGGTATGTTCCCTGGAGTGGTTACTGGAGCTAATAACTTTCTTCAGAACTTAAGAACAACATATTTTACAGAGAAATTTGCAGTGCCTAACTTTTTCTTCAGATCCATAGTTCTTTGATCCCACTGAAGCACTTGGCTCCTGTGTGGCATGGCACTTGTTTTTTCAAAGATCCTCACAGTTCTGAATGTGCCATACTGTTTCACCCTGTGTGAAGCCTTCAGTTATGTCTTCCTGCTTCAGACCACATGATAGATGATTGTGCTTCTCCTATCTCTAGTGGCGGTAGTGAAACCCCTTTTCCCTCTGACTAAGAAAAATAGATGAAGCTGCCAGGACAAATAACTGAAAAACAAAAAAAAAACATTAATGGTTCACAATAATTGTGGTGTTTATACATTCCCATGAAGTCCAGACATCAGTTCTGCAGCCCAGGATATCTGGGATATGTAGCATTCTTTTTAAATGACACAGGCTCTACAACAACAGTGTGGCAGACAGTGAGCAATGGAATGCAATTTTCCAGAGATATGTTGAATTGTGTTTTAGTTCCTGTACTCTAAAGAAGACCTGGAATGTCGGTCTCAAAAGTATTGATGCAAACACCTGCCTTTTCACCTCTGCTTCCTCCCAAGAGCAGCTACTTATGATATTGAAAACTACATATTTACATCTCAGCTATTATTGCACCAATCTATGTGATTGTGGAACTTCAGCTATTCCACACCAAGACATTTCACGGAAAGTGCTAATTTTAATGTAAATAATTCCTACAAATTTCCAGATATGCTCAAAGATTGCATTTTCTACTTTTTAAATACAAAAATTTAACCCTTAAAGCATTATTAACTGCAGAGTAACATGTATTGTTTTAGAATCTCAGACCTTGCAGAACTGGAAAATCCCAGAGATACATTGATGCCACATTGATGTCTAGGTTAATTTTATGATTGGAATAAGCTGAATCATAATAATACAAACAAACAGTTAACATATAACTTTTAATAACTCCTGGCTAGTTAAATGCAAACAATAAATGGGCAACATAATGGCATAGTGGTTTGGGTAACACTATTACAGTGCCAGTGACCTAGGTTCAATTCCTGCTGCTGTCTGCTTGGAGTTTGTACATTCTCCCCAAAACCATTTGGGTTTCCTCCTGGTGCTCTGGTTTTCTCCCACAGTCCAAAGACATATCGGTTAGTAGGTTATTTGGTCACGTGGTTGTAATCAGGTGGCGCAGACTCATTGGGCTGCCAGGGCCCGATACTGCGCTGTGATTTTAAATAAAAATTTAAAATAAAAAAGAAACAAAACTCTGCAGATTAGGATGCTTTCACAAGAGCAAAGATCTTGCTCTTGATCATTACACCCCGACTTCTGTCATTGTTCAACAGTTAATAGGTATAGTGTAAGGAGCTTGAATCCAGTGGTCTCCACAGTTGATGTATGATGTATGATATATGGAAGAGTAACCTATCCACCAAAGATTCAAAATTGTTTAACGTCATTTCCAGTACACAAGTGTAAAGGAGAACAAAGTAATTGTTACTCCTAATCCAATGCAGCACATAACAGACAGACAGACAAACAAACATACTTTATTGATCCCGAGGGAAATTGGGTTTTGTTACAGTCGCACCAACCAAGAATAGTGAAGAAATATAGCAATATAAACCATAAATAATTAAATAATAAGTTAATCATGCCAAATGGAAATTAGTCCAGTACCAGCCTATTGGCACAGGGTGTCTGACACTCCGAGGGAGGAGTTGTAAAGTTTGATGGCCACAGGTAGGAATGACTGCCTATGACGCTCAGTGTTACATCTCGGTGATGTAACACTGAGATCACAATAAGATAAAAAGCACAACAATTTAAAAATAACACAACAAATATCAGTACATAAGATAGCTGATATACTTAGATTCATTTTTATGTCCTCACGGGTATCTGTAATGATAAAGCAGTGGTGATGGGGAATGTGGAGGAGTGGGTTAATGGCTGGAGGTGTTGATCAGCCTTACTGCTTGGGAAATGTAACTGTTTTTGAGTCTGGTGGTCCTGCCGTTGATGCTACGTAGCCTCCTCCCTGATTGGAGTGGGACAAACAGTCCATGAGCAGGGTAGGTCCTTAACATCCTTCGTGATGTTACTGGCCTTCCGGAACCTTTCTGTAAAGACAAGTTTGAAATATGGTGAGGAGAAAGGTTTTTTTTTCATTTTAGATGTTAAAACCAGTGATGCTGCAAACAGGAAAATAAAGAATACACTGGGAACCTCCGGCTATATGTACCTAACTCCCCCAACACAACCGAGATCCTAATTTTACCAGATTAAACATTCAGTTAGCTTGTGTCAATACCACATATCTCTTAGGCTTCCATTTTAATCAAATGTTTATTTAAAAAACTGTGACAGCTCCTTCCAAATCTATTACCTCCTACCCAGAAGAGCAAGGACACGGAAGCACTGCCAGCAGCAGATTTTCCACCAAATCGCACATTATTCTGACGTGGAATTATTTTGGCCACTCCTTCATAAAGGCTGAGTCAAAATATGGTCAAAATGTTTTAAAATTCTTAGCAAGCAGTACTGTGACAATCTCTTTCTCACAAGAACTATAGCAGTTCATGCCAGCAGTTTGGCAGGCCTTCAGCATGCTGATTACTTTGGGCAGTAATTCCTGCCCTTACCAATGACCCCACATCAAATTAATGAATAAAATTAATTTACATCAAATTTAAAGCCAAACAGACTAAAAGCAAGGCAGAAAGTAAGCAAGAGGCATTATTGATCCTTAGCAGGACATGAAACACCTTTACAAACCTGAAACTTTAACTCTGTTGTTTCTCTCAACAGATACTGCCTAAAATGTTGAGCATTTTCCACAGTTTCTGCTTATACTTCGGATGTACAAGTTACGTCTTTTTTTTTGAAACCACAACAGGGTTCATTTTGACCTTGAGTATAAATCATTAAGTGCTAAACTGGCAGTCCATTTTAGATTAAATTAAAAACCTGAAAAATGTTAAGCAGGCTGGCTAATTTACCATCACATGCTTTACATTCAAAGTAAAACTATTGCCATGTTGGAACAAGATTTCTAAAGCTACCAAAGCAAACTAGCTGAATGTATCACTCAACAGTTAACAATGGCCAAAATGAATGAGATTGTTTTCCTTTAACATCCAGGTTTAAAACCATACCATACTAATACATTGAACTCTGATGATTATAATGCTCCTATGTGAAGTGAATTTTGTTGTTTTCTCACACCGCCGAGTTTATCATTAATTATGAATCACTTGGAGGCCACACAGTGGCTGTTCTGGGCAATGAAAGATCTATCATCCTTACGCAGTTCGCACAGCTAGTCTAAGGAAGGGATGGCAGGATTTTGTTAGGAAAGTCTCTACTGTACACCAAGGCTTCATTTCCATTTGGAAGTGCCTGATTACGTTCATCAGTGCAGCTATTAAAGTCCCTTACCTTGATGAATATAAATACTTAATTACAAAGGTAGAGCAAAATAACATATAAAAAGCTTGAGATTTTCAGATTCTGGTTAAGCAACAATCTACGAATTCTTTGACAGGTTTATTTATAATGCATTGATTAATACAGAAGACTTCAATGTATGGAAAATCTTTAAACTAATGAGAAACTGACAACAATGCACCAATGAACCCAGTAAATATTTCTGAATGGGATATTTAAAATTATTTTCAGTTATTTAAATCACATTGAGTTGCACCTATTAAATTTGGTTCATTTTTTAATGACAGATTCAATTTCCACTGTACTGATAAACCTGCATTAGGTAATCAGCAAAATGTTTATAAGTCTAAAGGATTAATTGCTTTGGTTCATAGGCAACATCGATTTTGTAATTTTGCAAATGAACTTGAGTGACAAATCATGTAATAAAATTCAGAAAACCAGCTCTGTTTTGAATGTAATTTTCATCATATTTGTTAATTGTGTTTAACTCACCACTTTTTTGTACAAAATGGACAGATTGCACCTGAACATGAGGGGGACCAACATTCTCAAAGGCAGGTGTGTTCTGCACAAGGACTCCCAAGTCCTTTGCATCGCAGATTTTTGGATTTTGAGGTTGAAACAGTGGTGAGGAAGGCAAATGGAATGTTAGCATTCATTTCAAGAGGTCTAGAATACAAGAGCAGGGATGTTTTGCTGAAGTTTTATAAAGCACTGGTGAGGCCTCACCTTGAGTGTTGTGAACAGTTTTGGGCTCTTTATCTGAAAAAAGATGTGCTGGCACTGGAAAGGGTTAAAAGGAGGTTCACAAGGATGATTCCGGGAATGAAAGGGTTATCATATGAGGAACATTTGATGGCTCTGGGCCTCTACTCGCTAGAATTTAGGAGGATGGGGGTGGGGGGGAATCGCTTTGAAACCTTTCAGATGTTGAAAGGCCTAGACAAAGAAGATGTGGAAAGGATGTTTCCCACGGTAGGGGAACTAGGACAAGAGGGCACAGCCTCAGAATAGAGGGGTGTCCATTTAAGACAGAGATGCGGAGAAATTTCTTTAGCCAGAGGGTAGTGAATTTGTGGAATTTGTTACCACAGGCAGCTGTGGGGGACAGGTTGTTGGGTGTATTTAAGTTGGAAATTGATAGATTCTTGATTGGCCATGGCATCAAAGGTTACAGGGAGAAGGCCGGGGAGTGGGGCTGAGGACAGAAAATAAAGGACCACCCATGATTGAATAGTGAAGCAGACTTGATGGGCCAAATGGCCTAATTCTGCTCCCATGTCTTAATGCGTTTTGCATTATTACTAAAGAATGTGTTCAATGATGAATAGTCAGAAGATTCAATACTATTACATCAATAAACTTTTTCACTACCTCTATACCATTTCCTGGAAATACTACTTTAAGCCAATTCCTTCCGCAGAATACTTGACCCATGATGGATCATAAAATTTTTGCCTCCATTTGCCTCCTCATAGATTTCCCTGATTTTACACAGTCCTCTCCTTGTTCTCTCACATATGTGTCACCTCCTAAATAAAAAAAAGACCACTTCATCAGTGGCTTAACGTTTACCTTGGCATAGAGTACAGGGGAGAAAACAGATTCCAGGTCGTCCCCTGCTTATGAATGACTGAGTTATGTACACCGGTACATATGACCAAGTGTTTGATATGGCCGCAGGATGGATCGCCAGTGGCTGCTGTGTGCCAATTCGGTTCACTATCGCACCTCCAAGTTACGAACTGTTTGCGAAACCTTGTCGTAACCAGAGGAAGACCTGTAGAAAGATTAAATATAAATTAGAGAAGAAGTGGACATGAAACTGGGTGGAGCCAATGAACTTGTAGACTTTGAAGAATAAAGAGGGGTTTAAAAATGCGACAGTATTTGGAAAGGCCAATGAATTCAAGGTTGATATTTAACCTTAAGACTGGCATTCAATACTAATTCACTGATTAAAACCTGAGTGTCTCACAAAGATTCTTGCATGCCATTCGGTCTGCCCTAAGTCTCTGGCTAAAAATACAGTTGCAGATCCAGATTTCTGAAATGCACTGACTGCATAACTATATTTGAGAAGCTGAAGAATGAGAATTAATGATCGCTGTTTTAAAACAGCAGCAGGCAACACGAGACTTGTAGGGCTGAAGACATACCTTCAGCACCATAGCAATCTATTCTCATTTTTTTAAGGTCCTTTCAAAATTAAATTGATGAAACTAACACCATTTCACACCTTTTTGAAAATAGAGCCTTCTGTTTCAACTTTAATATGGAACAAGCTGTAATGAGCCACTAGCACTATTACCCAATTCCCTCCAACTCAGACCAATTAACTGAGGAAATATTAGAGCAATATCATTCGTCCTTCAAGCCAAAGTTACTTTATTTTGCCAAAATATAAATCAAGGGCTGCACATTGAATTTAGGATATGCTGTACTTACCAATCAATAGTAACTTGAACTGATTCTATTATGGATATTATTCTACTATGGACTTATTGAGTATGCCGGCAAGAAAGTGAATCTCAAGGTTGTATATGGTGACATATATGCACTTTAATAATAAATTTGCTTGAAATTTTGAACTTTAAATTGTGCTAATTTCTACCTTAAAAACACAGAAAATTTAAAAAGCTGATTGAAAAAAAAGCAGTAAGTGTTCAGTTTAAACCAAGGCCAAATTTTAGAAACTACTATCATATTTATCAGGGGAATCCTAGTCCATTTTCTGTGATTCAGTTTCTAACTTTTTTAAGAAGGCTACTGATTCTTCAAATGCAATTTTTAAAATACTCTCAGTGGCCATTTTATTCGGCTGACCAGTACACTTGCTCATTAATGTGAATGCCCGACCAGCCAATCATGTGGCAGCAACACAATGCATAAAAACATGGCCAAAAGGTTCAGTTGTTGTTCAGATCAAACATCAGAATGGGGAAGAAATGTGATCTAAGTGACTTTGATTGTGGAATGATTATTGGTGGCAGACAGGATGGTTTGATTATCTCAGAAACTGTTGATCTCCTGGGAATTTCATGCATAACAGTCTTTAGAGTTTAAAGAGAATGGCACCAAAAATTACAGAAAAAACATCTAGCCAGCAGCATTTCTGTGGGCAAAAAATGCCTAGGTAATGAGAGAGAAGAATGGTCAGGCTAGTTCAAGCTGACAGGAAGGTGGCAGTAACTCAAATAAACACGTGTTACAATAGTGGTGTGCAGAAGAGCATCTCTGAATGCGCAACATGTCGGACTTTGAGGTGGAAGGGCTACAGCAGCAGATGACCAAATCACACAGGACGTACCAAATCTTTGGTTAAAAATATAGTTGGAGGTCCAGGTTTTCTGAAATCCACTGACTGCACAAATGTGCAAGGAGCTGAAAAATGAAACTTAGTGATCACCGTATAAAAAGGCAGCAGCCGACACAGACTTGATGGGCTGAATATGTACCTTCAGTGCCAGAACAATCTATTCTCCTTTTTTTAAGGTTCTTTTCAAATTTAACTTGACAAAACTAACACCATATAACACCTTTTTGAAAATAAAGCCTTCTGTTACAACTTTAATATGGAACAAGCTGTAATGGGCCACCAGTGCTCGCTATTACTCAATTCCCTCTGACTCAGACAAATTAACTGATGAAAAATTGGAAGCAATATCATTCATCCTTCATACCAAAGTTACTTTATTTTGCTGAAGTTCTAACTGAAGGCTGCACATTAAATTTAGGATGTGCCGTACTTACTTTCAAGGCAATCAATATTAAATTAAATTGTCACACACAAAATGCTGGTGGAACACAGCAGGCTAGGCAGCATCTATAGGAAGAAGCATTGTCGATGTTTCGGGCCGAGACCCTTCATCAGGACTAACTGAAAGGAAAGATACTAAGAGATTTGAAAGTAGTGGGGGGAGGGGAAAATGCAAAATGATAGGAGAAGACCGGAGAGGGTGGGGTGAAGCTGAGAGCTGGAAAGGTGATTGGCGAAAGGGATACAGAGCTAGAGAAGGGAAAGGATCATGGGACAGGAGGCCGAGGGAGAAAGAAAGTGGGAGGGGAGCACCAGAGGGAGATGGAGAACAGGCAAAGTGATGGGCAGAGAGAGAGAAAAAAAGAAGAGGGGGAAAAAAACTAAATATATCAGGGATGGGGTAAGAAGGGGAGGAGGGGCATTAACGAAAGTTAGAGAAGTCAATATTCATGCCATCAGGTTGGAGGCTACCCAGCCGGTATATAAGGTGTTGTTCCTCCAACCTGAGTGTGGCTTCATCTTGACAGTAGAGGAAGCCATGGATAGACATATCAGAATGGGAATGGGACGTGGAATTAAAATGTGTGGCCACTGGGAGATCCTGCTTTCTCTGGCGGACAGAGCGTAGGTGTTCAGTGAAATGGTCTCCCAGTCTGCGTCGGGTCTCACCAATATATAAAAGGCCACATGGGGAGCACTGGACGCAGTATACCACACCAGCCGACTCACAAGTGAAGTGTCGCCTCACCTGGAAAGACTGGAAGAACCTCTGAATGTTTTTGAGTGCTGACATGATGCCAATAATGGAAAATTACACTAGGCACTGTGAAGATTCCCAGGTAATGCACAGGTCTCTGCACTCCACAAACAGCTCTGAGAAGCGGCCTCATATATATAATGAATTAATGCAAAATTAATGAAGAATTAATGAAAAATGGAAAAGCACCACATAAGGCAAAAACTGAAGATCTCGATGTGTATTGAAAGAGTGGATTCGTCAGCACTACAGTGAACATATGCTGCTTGGGGGCATGCTGATAATGAAGCAAGCAAAGATCTAGCATGAGGAACTAAAAATTGTAGGTGAGGCCCTCCATCGGCGGGTGTTGACCAGGGTGTTGTGTCTGAGCCGCCCACATGATACACATACCAATATGCAGGCCAGGGCACTGCGCCATGGAGGGCAAGCTGCTGCCTATACAGCAGTCTCCTCCTCCCCACACAGCTGATGAATCCAAAAGAATGGCAAAGACAGATACAGTTTGGCACCTGCAGCATCAGGGGAGTTTCTGGTCAATGCTGATCTCGATGTAGGACTACCTTAGGGACTCCAGTTCTGGAATTTTCCTCAGGGTTTACTCCCAAAGCTTGATATAACCACAAGGCAGTGGAGGTTTGAGATCAGAGTTTTCCTTCTCCTAGATGAGCTGCCAACCACAGCTAATGAACCCCATCAGTCCAAAGTGACTGGTTTTAAGGTGCCAATATCTCGCCTTTGCCCCTTCTCCTGTCAGTAGAAATGGTTCTGCTGACCTTAGTAGCTAAGCCACAAATGAAGGCCAGGAGCTGGGCTTGGTTGGGAGAGGCTATTTGAGACACACGCCATTGAGAGTATTTAATAGGTAATGGGAGCTTATCCCAACTACTGCCCCTGGCTATGGCAAACTCCAGGAACTGAAAATTGGAGGCATTTGTAAATATTCAGCAGGCTGGTTGCAGAAATTTAAGAAAAGGCACAGCATTACATTTTTAAAAACTTTGTGGTGACTATGCGTCTGCTGATCACAAATCCGCAGAGAAATTCATTGATGAGTTTTCCAAGATCGTCACTGATAAAAATTTAACAGACTGAACGGCTACAACGGTACGTACAGTATGTGTAATGAACAAGTGTAAGACTAGGACTGCTTACCAGCTGTGCATAAATCCAGTGTCAGAAATTTTGGTGATCACAAACAACTCATTATATATTTCAAAATCCAAAAGAAAATGAAATCCGAAACACCTCCAGCCTCAAGCATTTTGGATAAGGGGTACTCAACCTGCATTACATTTATCAGGGGAATCCTTGTACAATTTTTGTAATTCAGTTTCTAGATTTTTTTGAAAGAATACTACTGAATCTACTGATCATATACTGAACATAGTGGTATGTGTATTTACTGAACACAACCTACATAGTTGTGCTGCATAACAGCGATAGAATGAAAATGTGAAATGAAACAGGAATAATCTTAAAAAAATAAATGTGATTAAAGACTGAATAGGTAGTAACACGCCTTTCAAGACTAAAAACAGAACTTGTCTAGAAAAGAGACAATAGCACCATTAAAATTCCCTTCTGTCAAGCAAGTTCAGAATTTCAGGTATGCAATCTCAAGTTTTTTCTCCTATTGTGTGAAGCAGTTTCACAAGGTATCAGGTCAGTTGAGAAGTCACTCCTCCAAGAGATCATTAGAATTGCCAAAGTGCCATCCCAGGGGAAATGTTAGTGGCTCCAAGGAAGATGAATCTTCATTCTTTCATTCTCCAACTTTTATCTTACCATTCCCTGTTAACCAACCAGGCCAAGGTGCTGTCACTTGAGCCTTTTAGGAGAAAACTATTCAAAGTCATTCTCCAAGGCTACCTACAACTTAGCCACTGTGTGCAGCCTTACACTTGTCATGCTACGATCATTGGGATCTCATTGGGCCATCGGTAAGAGGACTAGGACAGAAAGGAGCAAAGGGAAGATTGTTATCAAGTGGATTCACAAGGCTGATTTTTTTTGTATTTGTTTTGTAGCAGCTTTTATACTTGTAGAATCATTGAGTCATAAAGAGATACAGCATAGAAACAGGCTCTTCAAATCCATGCCAACCTTTAGCTATTTGTTTATACTACTTCTACATTAATTCCTTTATTGGATTCTTCACACATTTCCGTTAACTCCCTCCAGAATCAACACTCACCTCTCCATGTACACAGTCAGGGCAATTTACAGTGGGCGATTCATCCTCCAGCCTGCGTGTCTTTGAGATGTGAGAATAAATTAGAACAACCTGCAGAAAACACACACAGTCACTGCAGAATGTGCAAACTCCATGTAGACAGCACCTGAGGTCAGGATTGAACGCTGGTGTCTGGCGCTGTGAGACAGTGATTCTAGTAGCCGTAACACTGTGCTGCCCCTCCAGATTTGTGTGTCAGAAACTATAACAAACCTTCCAGGTCCAGATTGAGGCCCATCCACCTCCCACTCCATCACTAGCCTTATAATTGAGTCATGGTTCGTTCTGAAACCCACTGAGCTGAGAGGCTGGGTGCAATTTGTATCTGGCCCCTCAGCTAAATGCCAGCCACAGTAGCTGCTTCTACTGCATTTCCATTTTGGCTAATGAATGCCATGGCAACCGACAACAGAAAGAAAAATCATGAAAAAATCACAAGTGAGGAATTTGATGCGATTGCTAACATCATTGATAAGTTCACCAGAAATGGACCAGGGGAATGGTTCAATTTCCCTCCTCCTTTCCCCTTCCTCCTTCTCCTTCCCGCCAGTTGTCCCACAGCTTCATGTCTTACCATGGCAAAGTTTTACAGTCTACAGCAGACGTCCAAAGATCTTGACATATGAATTGCTGAATATTGCGGAGTTACACAGGACTGTCCCAATCAGTACCCACTTTCTAGGCTGAGCCTGAATGTTACCTAGGACTTTATACATGCGGCTGCTTCATTTACTCAAGAGCTGCAAAAGAAATTGAACATTGTACAATGATCAAATTTCTTCTTAAGATGGAAGAAAGTATTGATGAAGCAGGTATGGCTCCAGCCACTGAATTGTTTTCCTCCTCATCACTATTTTAAATGTTTTATTCTGAAACCATGCCCCTAGATGTAGGTTGCCCAGTAGGGAAAAATAACCTCCCTATATCTATCCTATCATGTCCTGTCAGAATCTTTATTATATAATTGGGATGTCCTACTGCTATCTCCTTTGATCCAAGATTGATCTTCCAGTTAAAAGACAAGTTGGAGTTATGTCAAACTATGACATCACAAATTGTGATCATAAACAGTATTGCTGCTGTGACTAGCCCATTATATCTGACGGATATAGGTCTTGGATTATACAACTCACCCTTCTTCATTCTCACTTGACATAATATTTAAGCCACACTTTAAAAAAAAATGAAGAAGACTGAGTATTGAGAGTTGTAGTTTTGGCATGTTAATTTCTTTAAAAATATCTTTCTCCATGCCAAAGATCCTTTGACAATTTTCCAGTGAAACTATCTTGGAGAGCCTTCCCACCCAAACAAGCTGTATAACAATAATTATTATGGTTTCCTGCAATGACCCATTGTGAACCCTATCTGTCTGCCAAATATGTGGCTCATTGGATTGAAAATGATCAGGGCAAGAGTATGTTCCTACCGATCACTCTGAGAATCAACAATACCTCACAGGCAGGAAGAGATTCAGGAAGGTGGAAGGTCATGCAGGAGTGCAGTACTGCAAGAATATTTTGTTGTCAGTCACTTCCACTGCTTTGAAGCTGCAAGTTCTGAGAATGTAAGGGTATATTTTGTGAAATTTATTTAGAGTTTGAAGAGAGCACTACATAATGAAATCATAGATTTCCCTCTGGTGATTTCACTGTCCCTGTGCCTTTGAACGAGTGGATGAACAGGACACAGAGTCTGAAACTAGTGTACATAGGAATTTCTTTCTGCAGGTGGTTGCGGTATTTAAAGAGGAAGTAGGTAAATCTTTGAAAGATTGGGGAATAAAGGACTATGTGAAACACGTATCGAAAAGGAATTCAAGCATGGGACAGAATTAGCTGTAATTATATTGAAAAGCAGGACAGGTTTGTGTGACCAAGTGGTCCACTCCCACTCCTACTGTCTTTTGATCTGTGTCCCTGTGAGTTAGTAAGCAAAAGAATAGTAAGTGTGATGTTAGCAACAAGTCAAGTGTTAATATTTCTATTTGTGGCTTCCAGCTTCATCGCACACTTTGATTTAACCACTATTCCAATGGTTTGTCCTGGTAGTTTTATGTTATCTCCTTCAGTTTGGAAATCACTATATAACTTTTCCTCATCCATTCAAATTCCTCACATTTCAGAACAAGTTCAAATTTATTGCAGAGCAGCTATACCTCACTAGGAGTTTGAGGATAATTTGGTATATCACCAAAGACTAACAAACTTCCACAGTTAAACCATGGAGTACATTCTGACTGGTTGCATCTCTGTCTGGTATGTAGGCTTTAATGTAAAGGATTGAAAAAAGCTGCAGTGGGCTGTAAATTCAGCCAGCTCCATCATGGGCAATAGCCTCCCCATCACAGAAGACACAGGGGGCAATGCCTCAAGAAGGCAATATCCATCAATAAAGACCCTCACAATCCAAGACATGCCCTCTTCTCATTACTACCAGCTAGGAGGAGGCTCTTGAGCCTGAAGGCACACACAGTGTTTTAGTGACAGCATCTTGCTCTCCACCATCAGCCAGGGCAGCGTGATAGCAGAGTGGTTAGTGCAATCACTTTACAATGCCAGCAATCAGGAGATCAGGGTTCAATTCCCTCTGCTCTCTGTAAGGAGTTTTTACGTTCTCCCCGTGACCGCATGAGATTCCACCAGGTGCTTCGGTTTCCTCCCACATTCCAAAGATGAATAGATTCGGGTGGCAGAGCTGTGGGCATACATACTCTGTTGTCACTGGAAGTGCGGGAACTGCTGCAGCACGATTCTCAGAGGATGTTGGTCGTTCATGCAAAACGACACGTATCCTCTGTGTTTCAATGTACATGTGAGAAATAAAGCTAATCATTAAAGATCTTAAAGATTTCTGAACAGTCCATGAACACTTTTCGCATTATTTATTTTTTTTATTATTGTAATCCATAATACTGCTACAGTATTGCACTGTACTGTTACTACAAAACAACAAATTTCACAACATCCTGTATATCAGTAATAATAAATTTTATTCAGTACATTCTGTCATTGCAATCTCATCCCTCAGCACTCCTGCATTATCAGATTTCGATTATTCAAATCACTTGGCGTGAATCAGCCTGTAGCAACGACCAGGAAAATCATTGACGAAAGCTGTTTATTCCAGCAGGGGGCTATCTTACAAAAGACTTCTATAAGCAAGAGCTATTTAATACTTAGTATGTGAAGGAAAGCATTGACCAAAGTATTTAATAAGAACTTGCGCAAACATTTTACACTTGAGAGCAGGAACCAGGTGCATGCGTTGAAGAGATTTTGTATATACACCTAAAAATTAAGCTGCAAAAATGTATTTATCCCCTACAATTAATCAAATTTCTATAAAATTAAAATATGAATAATAATTGTGGACTTACAGCATCAAAACATATGCAAATTATTTCTACCATATTGCTGTGCATTATATTGTGTGAAGTTGTAGAATACACCTTCTGGTGCTACTTGGTGGCGCCTTCAGTGATGAACCCCAGGGTCACAGGATGTTTCGGGTCTTTAATCATCAGACACCCTCGCCCGGGCGACTCAGCCGGGGGAGATCAACCTCCGACTTGTGTCCAAGTGGCGCACTAATCCATGGATCCCGCCTCCGGATCCACAGCCACCGCGAGGCCTTTTCAGCAGCCTCCGGAATGTTCTTGGTGGCTTTTCTGCACTGCAGTCCTTTTACTCCAAGGAGTTTAAGAGTCCGCTGTAATGAATGGCCAGCAAAGCTCCGGCACCCAGCTTCGACTGGCTCACAGTGAGCTCTCCAGCCACTGCTCCAGCATTCTGCAACAAGATCTGTGTACTTAGCCCTCTTGAGCTCGTTGGCCTCTTCAATCCAGTCTTCCCAGAGGACAGTAAGTTCCAGCAGGACCACTTGCTTTATAGACTCCGATATTAACACCATGTCCGGGCGGGGTGGCTGTGATGATCTCTGGGAACTTGAGCTGCCTCCCTCGGTCGACTTGGAACTGCCCGTCTCGTGCAGTGGCAAGAAGCCCTCCCGAGGAGCTCGGCCAATGTTGAGCCTTCTCCCCTGCTCTAATAAAGGTTTGGAAGCGTGCTTGTTTTTGCTGTCCTGAATCGCTGTGCTGATTGTGTCCACCATCGATTTTAAGACTTGGTCATGGTGCCAGCGGTATCACCTTTCCCCCAATGACTTCGGGCAGCAACTGAGGATATGCTCCAAAGTGACCCTCTTCTGGCACAGTTGGCATGCTGGAGTGTTTGCCATGCCCCACCTGTGCAGGTTGGCCGGGCTTGGGAGAACGTCATAGACTGACTGGATGAGAAACTTGATGTGCAATGGTGCGGCTCTCCGGAGCTCTGTCCAGGTGAACTCGCGAGGTTCCGCATGATTCCATCTAGTCCAGGCGCCCTGTTTATACATGCCAACCATCTTGCTGTATCGTTCTCCCTTGACCTCTGCCCGTATCTCAACCTGAACCAGTTGACGCTTCTCCTTTCCATGGGTTTTGTCATAGCGTGGTTTGGGAAAACAGCCCAGTCCTGCACACCCCTCCACCACAGTGCCTACCAAAATGTTGTGCCGCAGCCCTGCCTCTGCTCTGTCGACAGCTTCCCGTGCCTGCCACTCCCTTCTGGTCTTTACGCGGATTCCTGCCGAAGCGACTTTAACATCAGAGGAGTCTTGGTACATCATAACCTCCCTGGCTCGAGTGACTATGAATTCCTCTGATAGGCCGCTGATGGGAGCTGCAACTTGGTGGAATGCCCATACAGGGCAACGCTGCTTAAGGTCCAGGGGAGCCCAACCACCTCCGGAGAAACTGACTGATGGTCCTCTCTAGAGCCTCAACTGTCGACATTGGCACTTCGTAGACTAGAAGGGGCCAGAATAGACTTGGCAAGGCTCCATGTTGGTACATCCAGGCTTTGAATTTTCCTGGAAGCCCCAAATTGTCAATCGCAATGAACCAGGATATCAAGTTGCTCCTGGTTTGATGAAGTGCAGCTGTGTTTTCAGGGAACCGTCGAAGATCTTGCCCAGGCTCTTGACTGTTTTTTCTGTCACCGTTGCAATCTGGATCCCTCCCAGGGTAAAGTGGAACCAGTCGGCCACTCTTCCCTTCTTCAAGACGAGAGACCTGGATGTGGCTGGTTTAAAGCCCATCCTTGCCCATGAGATGAGCTGTTCCAGCCCTTGAAGGAGCCATCTGCACCCAGGGATGGATGTTGCCATCACTGTCAGAACATCCATGAATGCTCCTAAGGGGGCTGCCGAGTACCAGATCTAGACATGGGGCCACTACATTCCACCTCCGCTGACTTGACAATCATGTTCACGGCCAGTGAGAAGAGTGACAGCGAGATTGTACAGCCAGTGATTATGCCCTTCGCCAGCCAATGCCAGGTGGATGTTAGTGACCCCGAGGAGACCCTCATCCTGAAGTTGCTGTAAAGTTGAGGTTTATTATCTCTGGAACATGGTGTCTGGTCAGTGCTGTTTCAGCAAGCTTGTGTGGAATGGATCCATAGGTGTTAGATAGGTCTAGCCAGAGTGCTGCAAGGTCTCCTCTGTTTCCCCTTGCCTCCCGGATGAGCTGGGTCACCACTCCTGTGTGCTATAGGCATCCAGGTACTCCTGGGACTCCCTCCTTCTGTACTGAGGTGTCTATGTATCCATTCTTCAATAGGAACTCAGTTAAACGTTGGGCCACAATCTTGAAGATCTTCCCTTCAACGCTGAGCAGCGAGATGATACGAAACTGCTCAATTTTGCATGAATCCTCTTCTTTTGGTATCCAGACACCCTTCGCTTGCCTCCACTAAACAGCGACCTTTCCTCTCCGCCAGATCACCTTTAAGGTCTTCCAGAGTCGCACAAGGAGCCTTAGGCACTGCTTGTAGACTTTGTATGGCTCTCCGCTGGGGCCAGGGGCGGAACTGGCTCTTGCTGCTTTGACTGTTTCTTTGACCTCCTTCAGGGTGGGCTCAGAGATGTTGAATTGGGTCACTGGTTCTGGAGGTGTCACCAGTGCCTCACACAGGCCGAGGTCCTGCTCTCTCGAGGTGTCACTGAAAATGATATTGAGGTGGTGGTTTATCTCCTCTACAGAACAAGCGGGGTGGCCACATCACTTCCGTCCCAGTATCCTCTTGGTGAAGCCGAAGGGATTGGTAATGAAAGCACTGCGTTTTCGGGCCCTCTCCTTGCCCTTCCTTCAGTGCCACTCAGCCCGCCTGAGTGTGATGAGCCTCCTCCTTATGATATCTGTGAGGTCTGAAAGGGCAGTTTTCTCCTCCTTCTTGGCCAACTTAAACTGGCGCTTCAGCGATTTGAGTTTGTCTCAGCTACCTGATCTTCAGTTCCTGCCGGTTTGGTCTCGCTGGATTATGTGTTCCATGCTTTTCCTTGAGACCAAAACGTTCTGAGCCTATGCTCATTATGAGGGTGCACAAAGTCTGGAGCTTCTGGTCAGCATTGCCCTTCGATGTCGCCTCCAGAATCCTGTCTACATCCTCATCCAGCTGGAGCCAATCCTTCTTGTTTGCGGCAGGCCACCTCACTTCCTGCTTAGTGGGGTAACTTGGAGGTTCCAGGCACTGTGGGCTGACTCTAGGCCTGGCTCCTCCTCCGTCTGACCAGGTTCTGTAGTCAACACCACAGAACTTGTAGTACTAGCTACTGCTACTGTGCGTTGCTTCACTCGCTCCCCGCCCCCCGCAAGAAGGCCATCTTTAGATGTTTGACAGAGTATCAGGTTAATTGAGAAGTCATTCCTCCAATAGACCATTAGAATTGCAAGGGTGCCATCCTAGGGAAAGTATCAGTGGTACCAAGGATGAATCTTCATTCCATTTTCCCCACTTCCTTTCAATCTACCAGGCCAAGACACTTCAAATTCCAAAGCTAATTTCTTTTTATTAACTTCCTTCTGTTCTGTTTAATTTTTAGTAGCACATAACTCTTCCTTCAGAATTGATATTGAGAAAGAATGAAGGTGAGAATATTTCCTTTCTATCTGTATTTAAGCTGGAAATTATGTTTTTTTTGTTCAGTGGAGATGGGGTGGGACGTTGAGTATTGCTTTGTGGCAGGAGGACTATGAAGAAATAGCAAGATTGCGAGGGCTTTTCACTTACTGAGACGAAAGGCCATGCTTTGACCATCAATATCATCTGTATTTCTATTTTACCTGTGGCAATAAAGAGTGCACAAACAAAAGCAGTCCAGTTCCTCTGTAAAGATGGCTCCTGTTGGTTTATTGCCTGATAAACCTGTGTGAATATTGTCATGTTTGTATGACAGCTAATGTCCTGGTTGTTGGAAGTCTTCCTTCTTATAGTTCAGGTAAAGAGTTCTTACTTTGGTGAACTTTCCCAGCCATTTGGGGAAGGTTCCGATCCCACAAACATCTTCATTTGTATTTAATGAGGATTAGATTGTTTGTAATCTTTCTCTGGGTATAGTGTTTTCCATGCCTCATTTTTGTGAATTTTGCCAATTTCCCAGACCAATTAGTGATTCAGTTAGACTCCTTCAATGGGAAATACCACGCAAACATTTTGTAGTGCACTTCCAGTGATCTATTGGTACTGGAAATACATCAATGTTTGTCACTGTCTAGCAGGGATGTTGATCTTGCATAGAATCAAGAGGCTGATGCTAATCAGGCATTGCAGTTATGTTGCTTTCCAGTTCAAAGGGCATAAGCCCAACAAAGTCTAAATGTAAGAAAACATTTACTCCGGTATCCAGTAATATTGTTGAAACCAGCCCAAGACCCCTTTTGAGCAACAGTAAAGTTCAAGAAACGTCAATGATAGATTCCAACTGATGACCTTGTGATTATGAAATGCATCGCTTTACTGTTACTGGATGGCATCCAAAATGACCTTTTATAAAGTAGTTTAAGAAATCACAAAAGAAAGTGGTACTGATGAGAGAGTGGCAATAAATCAGATTTACTGCATAATTCTCTTTAGTTGCTGCCAAAGTCCCTTTAATACTTTGCACAGTTCCCACTTAGTCATCTATTTGTTAATGCACTTCCAAACTTGTCACTGATTGTATCCACAATCCTCAAGTGGATATTCAATGGACGTCATATAACTGACTGCTCAGTTCTGAAGATCAGTGCTCAGTATATTGCTGCCAAAATCACTGGCTGTTGTTGTTCGAAGTATGCCAGTGCCTAGAGGGCTTGAACAAGGTGAGTCACAGCTCTCAAATATAAATGGCTATTTAATGATTTCTTGACCAGTTATGGAAAATCTGAGTTCAGCTTTGATTTATCACAAAAATTTTCCCATAGGCTCGAAGGGAAAAAGACCATCTCTTTAATCTATAGAGCATGCTCAGTGGTAGAGTGCAGCGTGGGAATATGCAAGCTCGTTTCATGGCAGCGAATAGTTGGCTGACTAAAACTGAATTACATGAAGCATTGAAACGTCCTGGATGTTATAACTCGACTAAAGTAATTCCTATATAAAAACAAACATTTCCAGCGTCTGCACACTCACGGTGTTGGTCAGATATGGGTGAGAGTAAATGTACCAACCACCCAAACGTGTCTGTGTGTCTGGATAGTAAATTCCTTAAAAGTTTTAGCAACCCAGTTACACTTTTTATAGCAATCCAACTTTGTCATATTCACCGTTACTGCTGTTTGCTTTTAATTCCACAGGTTATCTAGTTGTGTGATTTGAAATCATATCATCACATTCTCTGTGCAGGCTTCAGATTGAAAGAACATGACTTAACAACATTGTTTTTGCTAATGATAGTAAACTAGCCAGCTGTTACGTGATAGTATTTTCATATGTTTTGAATAATAGAGTTGAGCAAGTCCCATTGTCTTTTGCTTGTGATGCTTCAGTTCACCGCTTAGTTTAACATCAACCTCCCCTCCAGAGTGAAATCACTAATTTCTTTTTGTAAATGCCACTCTTTACTGCAAAATAAATCAGAAAAAGGAAACAGGGAAAAGAGGAGGCCATGGTAGGTTAAGTGATGAGAGGACAGGCTAAACAAATATTTGGATTTATCTCTTATTTTTTCATACCATTCCAAAACTCTCCATTCCTCTGAGAAACAAAAACCTTAACAACTAGCTCTCTGAGGTTGATAATTCCAAAGATTCTCAAATATCTGAGAAAAATAAAATTCGTTTCCTTCTCACTTAAGTTGCAGACTCCTTAATATGAGTCTCTGTCCTTAGATTTGGACTCCCCCACTAGGGCAAACAGCTGTCCCATTAAATCCTCATTGAGAATTTCATGCCTCATTCTCCACCTTTTCACTAGTCTGTAACATCATAATTACTTAAATGAAAATAAAAAGTTTGTTATGCAACAGGCTTGAAAAATGTTCCGCGTTCATCGGCAGATCATTGGTTAAGAATTAAAAGCTCACAAATCATTGTCCCACAAAGGTTAGAAGATTTCAGATAATAACTTTACTGGCATGTATATATTGAAACATCAGAACAAAAGTGAAATGCACTGTTTGCATCAGATGTGCTGGGGCAGCTCGTAAGCTTCCAGTGCCAACACAGAATGCCCACAACTTACTAACCAATACCCAAATTGATCACCTGGAATAAACCCAGTTAGTCATAGGGAGAATGTACAAACTCCTTATGGGCAAGTGAGAACTGAACCCTGACTTTACTGCTGGCTTTCCAAAGCATTACACGAACCATTACACTACCGTGCTATTAAAGTTTCTGTGCTGATTTAAAGTACTGCTAAACTTTGACACTAGTTTTCCGTAGGACCTTATAGAGATTTAGCTGTGTGCTCCTATTAAACTCAATAAGCCTTAGTTCTGCCTTAGTATACAAGTCATGCAAGTGAAGCATGTTATACTGTGAGAAAATATTGACCTCAAACCTCGGTGATGCAAGGTTTAATTCATGCCAGAGATCAGGTACAGATTGGAGTCACCTTTGGGGGTGGATTGTTTTTATTCCAGTAAAGCAGATTAAGCAGAATGCCTTGCAGTGCTAGTCTGATGACCCTGATACAAAAAGGGCAGAATCTTCTGGCTGACTAGGAGTCTGCATAACCGAGCGGTTGTGTAAGAAACTTCTGGCTGTGTCGCCAAACTCCAGAGTGATTGGAATGAAAGAAGTTTAGATGTCTAAAATAGTAAAAATAGTTTAGAAAAAATGCTGAGAAAATTTTGATTCACTGCCTAATTTGTGTTTCTGCTAAGTAAATTAAATCCTGCAACTCACTGGGATATTGGAATTCTGATAGCAACCACAAACATCTTGAATCCAATTTAGAAACATAATACACTTGTTGAAGAAGACAAAGTCATTCATTGCTATGGGTTTCTTCCCTAAATTACCGACATAATTGTGGTTCTTTATAGCTTATTATACAACAGAAATAGTGCATTTCACATCTCTCAGCATGTAGCAATTCACTTGTTACAGCGATCCTGCAGATAATATTTCAAATAAATGAGTCAAATGTAATTTAACAAATTTAACGAAGACAATGTACATGAAAATCAACTGGAAACATCTGTAAAGGTCTGAATAAAAATGGCATATAATTATATAAAGAGCTTCCATATGGCAAATACATAGGATTAAAGCAAAATTCTCAAGAAATATGACAAAAATAAACATTTAGCTTTATTTAAATGGTAAATTCACAGCAAGATAAAGACAAGGAAATTACATTTAAACTAATTGAATCCAGAAGACCACATGACATAGGAGTAGAATTAGGCCATTCTGCCCAACAAAACTGCTCTGCCAATTGACCATGGCTGATATCTTATCCCTCTCAACTCTATTTTCCTGCCTTCTCAACGTAACCTTTGATGTCCTTACAAATCAAGAACATATCAAACTCTGCTTTAAATATATCCAATGACTTGGCTATCACAGCTGTCTGTGGCCATGATTTTCAGTTTCACCATCCTCTGGCTAAAGAAATTCCTCATCCTCTCTGTCTTAAAGGGAAGTCATTCAATTCTGAGACTATGTTATTTGGTCCTAGATTCTCCTAGGAACATCCTCTCCACATGCACTCCATGTAGGCCTTTCAATATCCCATACGTTTCAATGATATCGCCCTTTATCCTTCTTAACTCCAGTAAGTATAGGCTTACAGCCATTAAAAATGGTATTCATAGATTAACCCTTTCATTACTGGGATCGTTCTCATAAACCTCCTCTGAACCCTTTCCAATGGCAGCACATCCTTTCTTAGATATGGGTCCAAAACTGCTCACAGTACACCAATCATGGTTTGGCCAGTGCCTTATAAAGCCACAGCATTACATCCTTGCTTTTATATTCTAATCCTCTCAAAATGAATGCTAACAGTGGATTTGCCTCTTTACCATCGACTCAGCCTGCATGTTAATCTTTAGGGAATCCTGCACTCGGACTCCAAGTCTCTGTTCACCTCCGATTTCTGAATTAAATCCCTGTTAAGAAAATAGGCTATGCTGTTATTCCCTCTACCAAAGAGCATAAACATACATTTCCATACGGTGTATTCCATCTGCACCTACTTTGCACAGTCTCCTAACTTGTCCAAGTCCTTCTGCAGACTCTCTGCTTGCTCAACACCACCTGTCATTGTATCATTCAAAACCTAGCCACAGGGCCATCAGTTTCATCACCCAGATAATTAACATACCGGGGTGATTGATAAGTCCGTGGCCTAAGGTAGAAGGAGATGAGTTATTAGCTTTAAGCTTTCTGCATAATCACTCAAAGTGTTGACCTGCATGTGCATGTAACAAGAGCTGTATAACTCATCTCCTTCTACCTTAGGCCACGAATTATTCAATCACCCCTTATATAATGCAAAAAGTAGCTTATCCAACACCAACTCACATGGGACGCCATTAGACACTGCCAGCCAAAATGAAAAGACTCCATTTATTCCCACTTCTTGTCTTCTGCCAGTCAACCATTCTATTTTAAATTCTGTTTACAATGTCTATTTTACAATAATTGCAAAATAGAGTCATGGAATCAAAGCAAAGTAAAGCACAGAAACAGGCCCTTGGCCTATTCAATCCATGTTGAACTACTTAAGCTGCCTAGTCCCATCATCCTGCACTCAGACAATAGCCCTCCATACCCCTCCTATCCATGTACCTGTCCAAACTTCTCCTGAATGTTGAAGTTGAAATCTCATCCACCACTTGCACTGGCAGCTGGATCCACACTCTCACCACCCTCTAAGTGAAGAGCTTTCATGTTCCCCTTAAACATTTCACCTTTCACCCTTAACCCATAACCTCTAGCTGTCGTCTCACCCACCCTCGGTGGAAAAAGCCTGCTTGAACTTACCCTACCTAAACCCCTCATAATTTTGTATACCTCTGTCAAATCTCCCCTCTATTTTCTATGTACGTTCTGAAAAATAAAGTTTCAACCAATTCAATCTTTTCTTATAACTCACGTCATCCACTCCCGGCAAAATCCTTGTAAATTTTCTCTCTACTCTTTCAATCTATTTACATCTTTCCTGTTGGTAGTTGACCAAAACTGCACACAATGCTCCAGGTTACAATTCACCAATGTCTTATAAAACTTCAACATAACGTCACAACTCCTGTACTCTTGTACATCTCACACGCTCTTGATCTTTTCAAAGATTTCAAGTTCCCTGGCCCCCATAATCTCATTTTTACTATGGATGTCCAATCCCTATACATCTCCATCCCCTACCAGGAGGGCGTCAAATCTAAACATTTTTTTCCTGGACACCATACCTACCTACCCAGCTCCCCTCCACCACCACTCTCCTCTGCCTGGCAGAGCTTGTTCTCATTCTCAGTCATTTCTCCTTTAGCTCCTCACACTTACTTCAAACAAAAGGGGTAGCCATGGCACTTGCCTGGGTCCCAGCTATGCCCCTGTTTGTCGGCTACGTGGAACAGTCAATGTTCCAAGCGTAGACTGGTGACTGCCCGCACTTTTCCTATGCCACATCAATGATTGCTGCTTCCTGCACCCATGCTGAATTTCCTGACTTCATTCACCTTGCTTCCAACTTCCACCCTCCTCTCAAATTCACCTGGTCCATTTCCAACACCTCCCTTCCCTTTCTCCATCTCACTGTCTCACTCTCCAGAGACAGCTTATCCATCAATGTTTATTACAAGCCCACAGACTCTCACAGCTACCTAGAATACATTTTGGCCCACCTCTGTCTCACCTGCTCTCAGGATAAGGCTTTTCATTCTAGAATGAAGGAGTTATCCTCCTTTTTCAAATAAAGGGACTTTCCTTCTTCCACCATCAACACTACCCTCAACCGCATCTCTTCCACTTCACTCATGTCTGCTCTTACCCCATCCTCCTACCACTCTACCATGGATAGGGTTCCTCTTGTCCTCACCTACCATCCCAGCAGTCTCCACGTTCAGGATATAATTCTCCAAAACTTCCGCCACCTCCAACGGAATTCCACCACCAAACACATCTTTCCCTCCCCCCCACTTTCTGCTTTCCGCAGGGATCGCTCCCTACATGACTTCCTTGTCCATTTGTCCCTCCCCAGTGATATCCCACCTGGCACTTATCCTTGTAAGCAGAACAAGTGCTACACCTGCCCCTACACCTCCTCCCTCACTACCACCCACTGCCCTAAACAGTCCTTCCAGGTGAGGCGACACTTCACCTGTGTGTCTGTTGGGGTCACTTAATATGTTTGGTGCTCCCAGTGTGGCCTTCTGTACATCGATGAGACCCGGCGTAGATTGAGAGACTGCTTTGCTGAGGATCTGCGCCCCGTCTGCCAGAACAAGCAGGATTTCCCAGTGGCCACCCACTTCCCATTCCCATTCCGATATGTCCATCCATGGCCTCGTCCACTATCATGCTGAGGGGCCAAACTTAGGTTGGAGGGACAACACCTTATATTCAGTTTGGGTAGCCTCCAACCTGATGGCATAAACATTGATTTCTCAAACTTCTGGTAATGTCCCAACAACCCCTTTACCCTCCCTCCCACTTTCTCCATTTCCCATCCCCTTTACCCTCTCTCACCTCATCTCACCAAGCAACTTCCCAGATCTTTGCCTCATCCCTCCCCCTCCAGGTTTCACCTATCACCTGGTGGTTTTCTCTCTCTCCTCTCTCCACCATTTAAATCTACTCCTCAGCTTTTTTTCTCCAGTCCTGCCGAAGGGTTTCAGCCTGAAATGTCAATAGTACCTTTTTCCCATAGATACTACCTAGTCTGCCGAGTTCCTCCAGCATTTTGTGTGTGTTGCTCTTGTACTCAATACTTCAATCCACGATGGACGATCTGCCAAAAGCTTTCTTAATGACTCTATCTACCTGTGTCTCCAGTTTCAATGAATTACTAACCTGTATTCCCAGCTCCTTTGTTCTCTCCACTCTTCAGTTACCTATGCTCACTGGCTGGTCTGCCCAAATTGCAACACTTCACACTTGTCTGCATTAAATTCAATCTACCAGTTACAGCCCAGTTGTTCCATCTGGTCCAAGGTCCCACTGTAAGCTTTGATAGTCTTTTTCGCTGTCCACTACACCCCGAATCTTGGTGTCATTCGCGAATTGGTTGATTCAGTTAACCACATTATCATCCAGATCATTAATATAGATGACAAATAACAATGGGCCCAGCACCAATCTCTGCAGCACTTCATTAGTCACAGGCATCCAGTCAGAGGGGCGACTACCACTCTCTGGCTTCTCCCGCAAAGCCAATGTCTAATCCAATTTACTACCTCATCGTGAATGTGAGCAACTGAACATTCTTGACCAATCTCCCAGGCCGGACCTTATCAAATCCCTTACTGAAGTCCATGTAGACAACATCCATTGCCTAGCCTTCAACAACCTTCCTGATAACTTCCTCAAAAACAGTTTAAGATTAGTTAGACATGATCTATCATGCACAAAGCCATGTTGACTATCCCTAATCAATCCCTGTCTATCCAAATACTCATATATCCAGTTTCTTACAACACTTCCAATAACTTTCCCATTACTGATGTCAGGCTGACTGGCCTTTCATTTCCTGGTTTATTTTTAGAGTCGTTCTTAAACAATGGAACAATATCCTCCAATCCTTTGGTACTTCACCTGTTGCTAAAGATGATTTAAATATCTCTGCTAGGATCCTTGCAATTTCTACACTTGCCTGACACATGGCTCCAGGGAACATCTTGCCAAGCCCTGTGGATTTGTCCACCCTGATTTACCTCAAGACAGCAAACATCTCCTCCTCTGTAATCTGTATAGGGTCCATGACTTCCCTGCTGTTTTGTCTGAATTCTAGAGATTCTGTGTCCATCTCCTGATTAAATATAGACACAAAAAATCCATTTAAGATCACCCCATCTCTTTTGGCTCCACTATTACTATTACTAAGATTACTATTCTGATTTTCCAGAAGACCAATTTTATCCCTTGCAATACTTTTGTCTCTTAACATATCTGTAAAAGCCCTTAGGATCTCCTTCACCTTATCTACTAGAGTAACCTCATACCTTCTTTTAGCCTTCCTGATTTCTTTCTTAAGTGTTCTCTTGCATTTCTTATACTCCTCAAGTACTTCATTTGTTCCTACCTGCTTCTACTTGCTATGCACCCCCTCTTTTTTCTTAACCAGGGCCTCAAAAACCAATGTACCCTAAGCCTGTTATCCTTACCTTTTATTCCGACAGGCACATGCAAGCTTTGTACTCTCAAAATTCCACTTTTGAAGGCCTCCCAGTTACCAAGTACACCTTTGCTAGAAAACAGCCTGTCCCAATCCACATTTCCATACCCTTTCTGATACCACTAAAATGGACCTTTCTCCAATTTAGAATCTCAACCTGAGGACCAGACCTATCTTTTTCAAAATTTACCTTGAATCTAATGCCACTATGATCACTAGATGCAAAGTGCTTCCCTGCACAATCTTCTGCCACCTGTCCTGCCTCAAGCTCTAATAGCAGATCAAGTATTGCACACCTCTTCACTGGGACTTCTATGTACTGATTAATGAAATTTTCCTGAACACATTTGACCAACTCTATCCCATCTAGTCCTTTTGCAGCATAGGAGTCCCAGTCAATATGTGGAAAGTTAAAATCATCCACAATCACAGCCTTATGTTTCTTGCAACAGTCTGCGATCTCTACAAATCTTTTCCTCTAAATCCCACAGACCATTGGTTGGTCTATAATACAGCCCCATTAAGATGGTCATACCTTTCTTGTTCCTCGGTTCCACCCATAAAACCTCACGAGATGAGTTCTCCACTCTGTCCTGTCTGAGCACCGCCGTCACATTTTCCCTGACTAGTAACGCTATCCTTTAATCCCTCCCACTCTGTCACATCTAAAACAACGGAAGCTCAGAATATTGGGCTACTAGTCCAGCCCCTCCTGCAACCAGGTCTCATTAATGGCTACAATATCATAATGTCATGTGTTGGTCCACCTCCTGAGTTCATCTGCTTTTCCTACAGTACTTCTTGCATTGAAATAAATGCAACTCAGAACACTAGTCCCACCTACTCAACATTTTACTTCCTGATTTTGTCTGTGGTCTTGACACCATCTGCCTCCACAACCACTCTGCTATCTGTTCTGGCACTCTGGTTCTCAACCCCCGTAACTCTAGTTTAACCCCCAACCCCGTCCCCAGCAAACCTTCCCACTAGGATATTAGTCTCCTTCCAGTTTAGGTATAAATTGTCTCTTCTGTACACCTCCCACCTTTGCTGGAAGTCAACACAACGATCCAAAAGCTTGAAGCCTTCACTCCTACACGAGCTCCTTAGTCACATGTTAAACTGTATGCTCTTACTAGCAGCTTCACTAGCAGCACATGGCATGGGTAGCAATCCTGTAATCACAACCCTGGAGGTCATGTCCTTTAAATTAGCACCTAACTCGCTGAACTCACATTGCAAAACCTCACCACTGTTCCTACCTATGTCACTGGTACCTGGATAGATTACGACCTCTGGCTTCTCACCCTCCCACTTAAGAGTGCTAAGGACTCAGTCTGAGATGTCCCAAACTCTGGGAATATTGTTTTCATCCACACAATCTCCTTTCCATTCCCCTAGCTAACAAATCCCCTATCATCACAGCTTGCCTCTTCTCCCCCCAGCCTCCTTCCCTTCCAAGACACAGAGCTGTACTCACTGCCAGAGGTTTGACCACTGTGACTTTCCTGTACAAGGTCACCCCCCCCCCCCCCCCGCCAATAGTATCCAAAGCGCTATACCTGTTGTTGAAGGGGATGTCCACAGGGGTATTCTGCCACTTTTATATCACCCCTTTCACCCTCTTGACTGACGCCCAGTTTCCTGAGTCCGGCACCTTGGGTGTAACTACCTCTCTATATGTCCTGTCTATCATCACGACTGATCCGGAGTTCATCCAGTTCCAGCTCCATCTCCTTAGCGTGGAGTGTTAGAAGCTGCAGTCAGATGCACTTCTTGCAGGTGAAGTCATCAGGGACACTGGAACCTTCCTTGCCTTCCCAGATCCTGCAAGAGGAGCATTCAACTATCCTGCCTGGCATCCCTACTGCTCTGTCTGAAGCCTCCCCTCACTGAGGGCCCAAAATCCCTACTCTAACACAGTGCACTCCAACATAGACCACTCCGGCATAGGCCACTCCACTTGCCCCTGCCCTTTTAAAAATTTTACCATCGCTAATGAATCCTGATCTCTGATTGGCTGCTTTTCGAAAGTTGAAGATCCCCCCAAAGCGCAGCACTTTAATGCTCACTTACCAACCTAAGTGATCACTTTTCTCTCTCCTGAGCTCCGATTCGCTGCGGTTCAAACGCTAAAGCTCCCACAAAGTGCTGCTTTTTATTGCTCACTCACCGGCCTTAGTGAGTCACCCCTCTCTCCCCCAACTCTGATACGCTGCTGCTGAATTAAAATTAAAGTACTATAGATTGCTTTAGCAGTGTGGATATCACTGTAATGTGTACATTGAAAGAGGGATTGATCACGGACAGACTGAAGTTCCAGTTCTGTGAGTCTGCAAGTCCATTGGGGAAGTCGGGAGTCTGATGTCTGCATGCCCACTGGAGGCTCAGTGAGTGTGAGTGGGAGGAAAGGGGCTTGTTTTGCTGTTGCTGTGTTGTTGCTTGTGTTGCTCTGCTGATATTGTGGGCATGAAATGTGTAACAACACTTGCGTGTTGCCCCCAGCACATCATTTTGTGGCAGCACACACAAAATGCTGGTGGAACTCAGCAGGCCGGGCAGCATCTATGGAAAAAAGTGAACGGTCAACGTTTCGGGCCGAGACCCTTATGTTAGTTGTTAATGCAAATGATGCAATTCACTGTATGCTCTGATATATAATGAATCTGAGTCTGAAATACTGTTACACGCTGACAATTGACATCAGAACAGTCTACCATATATTTTTATCAGAATGCCAACATAAGCAGCCTGAGTTCTTAATCATTTCCAATATTTTCATTGGAAATCTTATTTTAAAAGCCATAAATTAAAACAAAGAGAAATGAAAACATATTGTAGGTACAAGTTGATTGAGAAGCACCGATTTTATTTCACCTAATGCAGTGAGAGGCTACTTCTAGAAATCCAGGAGGAGAAACTGAAGAGGAGACACAATTGGTTGAATAGCCTCCTTTTAAATTTCTCTGATTTCCCACCTTTTCAAGTTTAGTCACATTAACTAAAATCCTCGAACCTGGAATCATTTTAGAAAATTCCTTCTGCACCCTCTATGTTGTAACTTTATATCTGAACTAAAGTCCCAGCTTCCAAAACTCCAATTGTGAACGAGCCAGTGAGTTAGAACAATCCATCATGAACTCCCTACTCTCATGCTCAGTGCAGTCTGTTCTGCTTATGCAAGCAGGCCTGTGTAAGTTAAAAATAGAAAATGCCAGAAATACTCAACAGGTCAGATGTTTATCTCTGTTTCAGGTCAGAGATGCTTCATCATAACTGTTCTGGTGAAGAGTTTTCAACCTGAGTTCCCAGGAAGGGCCTTTGACCTGAGACGTTAGCTATGCTTCACTTCCCACAGGTACGGGTCTGACGTGCTGAGTATTTCCAGCACTTTCTGTTTCTTTTTAATATTTTTCCGGCATTTTCTGTTTTATTTTCATTAGCCTATGTCTGTTCCTATTTAATTACTGTATAGTAAACTCAATTTAAGAACCAGTAAATTCTGTCCTTAATACCAATATCCACATCACATGAACAAAGTTTAAAAGAATAACAATCCAGTAAACAGCATGTCATTGTAAATTCAGATTAATAAATAAAATTAACATTTGTTTAAAAAACTACTACCACTACTAATTCTGACTATGAGACAACCTGTGAGCGGAGTGAAGACCAAATTACTAGTGACTATTAAATGATCTTCTAAGCTAGAGCTGGAAGTATATGCAACATCACGTAATTGGTCACCATTTATAACAATGACCGGTGGCAAAATACATCTCCTGTTTGAGAGATACACACTAGCCTTATGTTGCATAAGGCAGCTTTAAGTTGTGCCGATCATAATCATGAGAAAGTCTGCAGAGGCTGGAAATCCAAAGAAACACACACAAAACGCTGGAGGAGCTCAGCAAGTCGGGCAGCAGTTATGGAAATGAATAAACAGTTGGCGTTTCGAGGTAACTCTGACCTCTGAAGAGCAGAACTCTTCAGGACCACCCAGTTACAATAATTGGCCCCCTGTTGAACCCAACAGCCCAGGAGCATCAAAGTCAGTAAAAAATCAGAACAAAGGTGTCAATGCTAGAAATGTAAAATATAAACAGAAGATACTGGAAATGCTTAGCATGTTGCAGCTCCTGTGGGGAGAACTATTTCAGGTCAAAAATCTTTCATCAAAAATGGGAAAGTGAGAAAGTAAGCTATTTTTTGAGTCACATAGAAGTTTGCGGAGGGGGTTGGGAATTGATAAGGGAAACCAAGTACAACATTTACCATTTCAAACCCTCCAACCCTGACTAACGAAGCAAAGCAAAGCCATGAAGTCATCTAAAAACACGAAATGCTGGCAGAACTCAGCAGGCCAGACAGCATCTATGGGAGGAGGTAGTGATGACGTTTCAGGCCGAAACCCTTCATCAGGAGTCATGAAGAAGTTCAGATCAGTGATGCCCACACTGAAGAAGTTCAGATCCAGTGATGCCCACACTGAAGAAGTTCAGATCATGATGCCTACACTGAAGAAGTTCAGATCTTCACTGCCATGAAGTAATCTCCTTTGTGGTAATACCACATGTGATTCTTTAACTCATGCTTTTCATTTGAAGTATCTAGTGATTGACGTAAATAGAATAAACTGCACATATATATATATAAATAAATCTTGCAGATCTAGACCATCCACACATGTCATAAACACCAGCTCCAGTGTGATTGTTGCCTACCCAACTTCCTGCTGCAATCCAGCCTGAGTATTAGGCTATCAGTTTCAATTTCACTCCACATGTTGCAACAACGTCAGGGTCATAACTCCATTTCTCTTCCTGCATCGGTTTTGGCTCAGTAGTAGAGCTCTTACCCCTAAGTAATTACACTGTAGGTCCAAATCCTGCTCCAGGGATTTGAATACGCGTTCATATGTCGTGGGAATCCTGGAATCCTAGAAGTGCTCTCTTCATGAGAGCAAAGAATCATTTCTAATTGAGGTTAGAGACGGAATCGGATACACATCAACTCTGGCAGGGTTTGCAGGTCATCACATCCTGCAAAGCAAAACCTAACATCATGTCTGGCTGTGGTACTTCACTGCCAGATGAGGTCAACAGCTTTTATGCAGACTTCGAAAGGGAGAATAAACCACATCTGTGTGAATCCCTGCAGCATCTGGTGACCGTGTGATCTCTATGCTGGAGGCTGACGTCAGAACATGCGGGTGAACCCTTGCAAGGCATTAGGCACTGGTGGTGCTCTTGGTAGATGACTAAAAACCTGTGCCAACCAACTGGCGGGAGTGTTCAAGGGCATCTTTAATCTCTCACTGCCACAGTCAGGGGTTCCCACCTGCTTCAAAAGGGCAGCAATCATACCAGTGCCCAAGAAGAGCATGGTGAGTTACCTCAACAGCTATTGGCCAGTTGCGCCAGTTGTAATCCAGGATAGATTCTCAGAGATGATGACATCCAGGAATCTGTTCAGCCTTTCCACTGCTGATCTCTCAATAAGGACTGGTATGTATTCCCTCGACCTCACCCTTCTTGAAGTCCATGATCAATTCCTTGGTCTTCCTGACATTGTGTGTAAGATTGTTGTTGCAATCCCACTCAACTACTGATCTATCTTGCACCCTACTGGCACCATCTGAAATTCTGCCAAGAATAGGTTTCAAAGGTACATTTAATGTCAGAGGAATGTATACAATATACATCCTGAAATGCATTTTCTTTGCAAACGTCCATGAAAACAGAGGAGTGCCCCAAAGAATGAACGACAGTTAAATGCTAGAACCCCAAAGTCCCTCTGGCTCCCCTCCTTCCCACACATAAGCAGCAGCAATCTCCCTTCCCCCCCCCACACAGGCAAAAGAAAAGAATCGGCGCCGGCCACCGAGCACTCAAGTGTGAGCAAAGCCACAGTAAAGACACAAACTTGCAGTTACCCCAAAGACTGTAATCTACATAGTTGTGTCATCCAAAAATTCACAGATGTATTTTGAGCTGTGCCTACCCATACAGTCATGGATGTAGAGAGTAGAGCAGTGGGCTAAGCACACATCCCTGAGGTGTGCCAGTGTGATTGTCAACAAGGAGGAGATGTTATTTCCAAAATGCACTGACTCCTGGTGAAGAAGTCAAGAACCCAGTTGCAGGGGGAGGTACAGAAGTCCAGGGTTTGGAACTTGTAGATTAGAACTGAGGGTTGAACACTGAGTTAAAATCAATACACAGCATCCTGCCATAGGCATTGCTATTGTGCAGGTGATCTGAGGCGGAGTGGAGAGCCAGTGAGATTGCATCCGCTGCAGACCTATTGTGGCGACAGGGAAATTGCAGAGGGTCCAGGTCCTTGCTTAGGCAGGAGCTGATTCGGGCCATGACCAAACTCTCAGAGTACCTCGTCACAGTGGAAAGGCCGAGCAGATTCAACTTCCTGGATGTCATCATCTCTGAGAATCTATCCTGGATTACAAGGAAGGTATGACAGTGGCTATATGTCATTTGGAGTTTGAGGACCCTTGGTATGTCACTAAAGACTCACAAATTTCTGCAGATGTACCGTGGAAAGCATTCTAACTGGCTACATTACTGTCTGTTATGGAGAGGCCATTACATAGAATCAGAAAATGCTGCAGGAAGTTGTAATCTTAGCCACCTCCATCGTGGGTGCTAGCCGCTGCAGCATGGAGGACACTTTGAAAAGACAATGCCTCAGAAAGGCGGCATTCATCATAATGGACTCCCATTGCCGAGCACATACCCTCTTCTAAGTTTTGCCATCAAGGGAGAGGTACAGGAGCCTGAAGACATACACTCAAAGTTTCAGGAACAGCTTCTTTCCCTCCTCCAACAAATTTCTGAATGGACAATCAACCCCTGAACACTACCTCACTTTTTTTTGCTCTTTTTTGTTCTACTCATTTTATTTATATTTATATATACTTCTTATTGTAATATATAGTTTTTTTGTTATAAGGTATTGCAATGTACTACTCCTGCAAAACAACAAATTTCACATCATATGCTGGTGATATTAAACCTGATTCTGATCTGATTCTATCTTCAGGATGAGGTGTTAAGCTAAGGTCCATATTAGCTCTCTCAGGCGTATATAAAATATTCAATGTGAATATTCTAAAATCAAATAGGAAACCATTTTCTGGTAACCTGGCCAATCTTTATTGCTTAACTAGCACAATAAACAACAGATGATTTAATCATGATCTCTTTGCTATTTGTGGGAGTTTACTGTGCTTATACACTAAGTGGCCACATTATTAGGTAACCCCCCACCCCCCCATATCTAATAAAGTGGCCACCGGGTGTACTTTCTTGATCTTCTGCTGCTGTAGCTCATCCACTTCAAAGTTCAACATGTTGTGCATTCTGAGACGCTCTTCTGCACACCACTGTTGAAACGCATGGCTATTTGAGTTACTGACGACATTCTGTCCATTCTCCTCTGACCTCTCCTATTAACAAGCCATTTTCGCACATAGAACTGCCACTCGCTGGATGATTTTTTCTTTTGTTTTTCACACCATTCTCTGGAAACTCTACAGACTGTTGTGTGGGAAAATCCCAGAAGATTGGCAGTTTCTGAGAAACTCAAACCAGCTCATCTGACACCAACAATCATTCCATGCACGAAGTCCCTTTGATCACATCTCTTCCCTATTTTGATGCTTGGTCTGAACAACTTAAGAACCTCCAGACCATGTCCGCATGCTTTTAAGTATTGATTTCCTGCCTCGTGATTGGCTGATTAGATACTTGTATTAATAATCACGTGTACAGGTGTATCTAATAAATTGGTCACTGTGTACTATTTGCTATGTGCCCTGCATTACATCAGTGACTACACTGCAAAAGTACTTGGGGTCCAAGTCTATAGGATACTCAAAGCTGCTACGCAGGTTGACTCTGTGGTTAAGGAGGCATACAGTTCATTGGCCTTCGTCAATCGTGGGATTGAGTTTAAGAGCCGAAAGGTAATGTTGTAGCTATACAGGACCCTGGTCAGACCCCACTTGGAGTACTACAGGAAGGACGTGGAAGCCATAGAAAGGGTGCAGAGGAGAATTACAAGGATGTTGCCTGGATTGGGGAGCATGCCTTATGAGAGTAGGTTGAGTGAACTCGGCCTTTTCTCCTTGGAGCAACGGAGGATGAGAGGTGACCTGATAGAGGTGTACAAGATAATGAGAGGCATTGATCGTGTGGATAGTCCGGGGCTTTTTCCCAGGGCTGAAATGGCTAGCATGAGAGGGCATAGTTTTAAGGTGTTTGCAAGTAGGTATAGAGGAGATGTCAGGGGTAATTTTTTTATGCAGAGAGTGGTGAGTGTGTTGAATGGGCTGCCGGCTGTGGTGGCGGAGGCGGAAACAATAGGGTCTTTTAAGAGACTCCTGACCAAGTACATGGAGCTTAGAAAAATAGAGGGCTATGAGTAAGCCTAGTAATTTCTGAGGTAAGGACATGTTCGGCACAGCTTTGTGAGCCAAATGGCCTGTATTGTGCTGTAGGTTTTCTATGTTTCTAATATGTTTTAGGGTTATCTGAGGTTATAAATGCAAGCCTTTTTTTCCAGTCGTAACTCTGACTTGCTAAATATTGGTTGCTGTTTTGGTGCATATCCTAGTTGCTAAGTTAGAGAGACACAAATACAGAAAATGAAATTGTGATGCAGAAGTTAAGTGCAGATCAGGCGGTGCCTAAGCTTCATTCTATCTGGTATCTTTCATAAATGTTCTGTATAACAACTTGTCTGCCTTATCAGTCTCAGGAACCTGTTTGTTATTGCCAAATGTAGAAAATTGAATAAAATAACAGTAATTTGGGTTACTCATTTTTAATTTGGAGGGAAAGGGTTCAGGAAGGAAATGAACTGTGAAAAGTGAAAGACCATAGGAATCCAGACACAGGGCAGCAATCCAAAAATCAGAGAACATTTATTTCACGGACTGTCCATTCCACCCATTTTATCTGTGCTAGCAATAAAGAGCTACCAGTCTAAATCCTCCTTTCAGCCTTTTGTCCTTAGTCTTGTAAGCCACGGATCTTATATATCCAAGTTATTGTTTAAACATGATGTAGGTTTCTGCCTCAACCGTTCTTTCAGTCAGTGATTCAAGTCCTTTTCACCTTTCAGTAATAAAGATTTTCTTATCTCTTTTCTAATCCTTCTATCAATTAACTTAAATTTCTTCTGCCAATTCTTTCTGCCAAGGGAAACAGGGAAACTTTCTGCCAAGGGTAAATCATTTTGCCTAGGTCTGTCTTAATTTCTTAGTTTCTCCTCAGACATTTTTGTTTCAGCACAACCAATCTTTCCTCAGACCTGCGATTTTCCAGTCCTGACAATATTCTGGCAAATCTCCTCAGGATTCTTTTTGATCCAATCACATCTCTACCCGACAGACTGGAACCATCTGTACATAGTGGCCGCTTTATTAGGTACATCTATACACCTGCTTATTAATGCAAATATTGAATCCGGCAATCATGTAGCACAAACTCAAGGCATAAAAAAAACATGCAAACATAGTCAAGGGGTTCAGTGGTTGTTCAGACCAAACATCAGAATGGGGAGGAAATGTGATATAATGACCTTGATCGTGGAATAATAGTTGGTGCCAGACAGGATAGTTTGGATACAGGAGGTACCTAATGAAATGTCCGCTGAATGCATGATGTACATCTGAGTGATTAAGTCTGCTACCAAAATCAAGCAAATACTAGAATCACATTTTTTTCAACTGAGTAATGAGTTAGTGCCACATAAATAAGTACAAAAATGAGACAATTGATAGATGGCAACAGTGAGAGCCGAGGAGAGCTTGTTAGAATATCCAGAGGCTAGGAAATTTTTCTAAGGGTTTGTCATTTTCCACAGTGTTAGATGTCTTGAAGATCACATTGAGCAACACACTTGCACAGAACATCAGTGACCTCACCAATACACATCATTGAGCACTTGTCAAGATGGCGCCTGCATATAACGCTCAATCGGTCGCTATCTCCTAGATAAATCATTAAACTGTGTATTTCACTTCTTTCGTTATGTCTTTTACGTTTGTTTTTCATCTCGGATGTGATTCTGGAACTGCTGGAGCCAGTGATTTGCTATTTGGAGATTGTTTGGGTGTTCCAGTGCTCTGTAGTCTTTGAGAGGATTCCGGGAGGCAGAGGTAGTGTGCGGGAACCTCATGGCGGGCAGGCTGCAAGCTGATGTTCGACTCCATTTCGCCGGTTAGATCTTCCATTGTTTGCCGAAGCAACAAGGGAGATTGAAATATCGCGGCAAATGTGGAAGCTTGGAGATTGTTTGGGTGCGTCAGTGCTCTGCAGTCTCCGAAAGGATTCCGTGAGGCAGAGACAGAGTGCAAGAAGTCTGCGGGACAGGGCACAAGTAGTTGTTTGACTCCATTTCACCGATTAAAGTTTCCATTGTTCACCGATTAAAGTGACGAGGGAGACTGCAGCATCAGGCAAGTGCAGAGGGTGAGCACCGGCTGCCTGTCTTTTGATCGCTGAGGATCTGTTGGAGAGGGGAGAGCCTGCCACTGGGCCCAGAGAGTGCTCACCAGGTTTTATGCCTTTTGGACACGGACTTGAACTTTTTTTTCAATCTTAAGGTTTTTATATTTAGTGTTTTTCACTCAACCTCTCGTGTTTTTTGTGTGGGGAGAGGGGTTGGGGGTTGATGTGTCTGTTCTGTTTTTGTTTGTTTATTTGTGCAGGAGGAGGGATTTGGGGGTCGATGAGCCCGTTCCACTTTGGTTACTTTTTCTTTGTGTGGGGAAGGGGGATTTTTGGGGGTTGATAATCGTGCTGACTTTCTGTTCTTTCTTGGTTTCATGGCTACCTGGAGAAGAAGAATTTCATGTTGTATACTTTGGTAATAAATGAACCTTTGAACCTACTTTATGCAGCAGGTACTTCCATCTACAAAGTAGATTTAATGTAGCAAATACATACCATGGGTCAACACAGACAAAATGCTGGAGGAACTCAGCAGGCCAGGCAGCATCTGTGGAAAAGAGTACAGTTAACGTTTCAGCTGAAACCCTTCATCACGATGTCTCAGCCCGAAATGTCCACTGTTTACTCCTTTCCAGAGATGCTGCCTGGCCTGCTGAGTTCCTCCAGCACTTTGTGTGTGTGTTGCTGTGGATTTCCAGCATCTGCAGATTCTCTCTTGTTTGTGACATACAAAGAGCACTTACAGGACACAAAATCTCAAACTTGGAAAGGAAGTAATTGACTCAGACTGGAAAGGATAGGAGCAGGAGCCAGGTGAGGGGAAGAAACATAGTACAAGCTGGCAGATGATAGGTGAGATCAAGAAGTGGGAAGGGTGAAGTAAGAAGTGGGAGAGGGTTGATTTTATTTTGATTTCTGCCCCCTTCCTTTCCAGTCCTGATTATAGGCCTGAGCCTGAACATCGATTATTTATTCCCCTCCATTGATGCTGCGTGACTTGCTGAGTTCCACCTGCATCTTGTGTATGTTTTTCAAGACTTCCAGCATCTGCAGAAGCTTTCATGTTTAAGTATGGTAATCGATTTTAGTTTTAGTGTTTGCGATATTGTTTTAATTACTTAAAATTGTTTAAAATGATTTGAGGTATTTCTTTTTAAGAAAAAATTGACAACATTCATTTATAGATTACTTATTTCATTTTAATGGCTTTTTAAATGCTTCTGAATATCAAACACACTCAGCTTTGGCTGGGCTCCAAAACAAATGACAAATTAGCTGTTCATTGCAAGCTGTATCTAAGTGTCCTTCAGTACATTGATCAGTCAATTGTAGTATCTTGCGGCCTGCAAATTGAGTTTCGTACTAAAGAAAAATTCATTTAAAAAAAACTTTGGTTGCTGGAAATCTGAAACAAAAACAGAAAATGCTAGAAATCGGTAACATGTTCTAAATGCTGGAGGAACTCAGCAGGTCACAGGTCAGGCAGCATCTGTGGAAAGGATTAAATCATCGACGTTTCAGCCACGACCCTTCATCAGGACTGGAAAGGAGGGAGGAAAAAACCAGAATAAAAAGATGGGAGGAGGGGAGGAAGTATAAACTAGAAAGTGATATGTAAAGCCTGGTGAGGGGGAAAGCCCTCTCAATACCAGAAGCGAACAGCAGGTCAGACAGCATCTATGAGAGGAGAAATAGTTAACACTTCAGGCGTGGGACCTTTGATCGGAAGTATTACAAGCATGGAACATAGGCATAGAACAGTACAACACACTACAAGCCTTTCAGCCCACAACGTTGTGCCAACATGTTAACCTACTTTACGAACAAACTAACCTTTCCTTCCTACATAGCCTTCTATTTTTCTATCATCTGTGTACCCAACTTAGAGTTTCTTAAATTTCCTTAACATATCTGTCTCTGCCACCAACCCTGGCAGGGTGTTCCATGGGCCCACCTCTTTCTAAGAACTTAACTCTGACATCTCCCCTATACTTTTCTCCCATTATATTAGAATTAATCCCCCTCATATTAGCCACTTCCAATGTGGGGTAAAATCTCTGATAATCCACTTCATCTATGCATCATCATCTTGTACACCTCTATCAAGTCGTCCCTCATCCTTCTTCGATTCAAAGAGAAAAGCCCCATCTTGCGCAACCTTTTCATATAAGCCGCGCTCTCTAATCCAGGCAGCATCCTGGTAAATCTCCTCTGCACCACCTCTAAAGCTTGCACATCCTTCCTGTAATGAGGTGACCAGCACTGAATACAGCTTTCCAAGTGAACACAAAAATTCCAAACAAGAGAGAATTTGCAGATGCTGGAAATCCAAGCAACACACACAAAATGCTGGAGGAACTCAGCAGGCCGGGCAGCATCTATAGAAAAAAGTACAGTTGGCGTTTCGGGCTGAGACCCTCCAAATTCTGACAAAAGATCCCAGACCTGAAGCAGTTTCTTCTGTCTGATTTGCCTAGTTTGCAGCAGTTTATTAATTTTGTTTCAAATTGAAATTCACCTCCAGCGTCTCTCTAGAAATATTTCTATTATCTTATCATTTGATTGAATGTCTTCAGATGAGGTGCTCTCGGCAGGTGATACACTTTAATTCCGTAAGTATGAAACATTCAGGAAGTGTTCTCTCTCCGACAGCAGTTGTCCTGAAATGAGAATGAACCCAGAGCAGAAAATGGTGGGAGACCTCAGCAAGTTAAGCAGCATCTGTGGCACGAGAAACAGCCAGCACCTCAGGCCTGTGACTTCTCATCAGAACAGGGAAAGAGAGAGTTACACACAGTTCCTCAGTAGGAGGCGGGGGAAGATTGCCTTGGAGATTGACCAAACAATTAACATCAGTGAATTGTCACCCTGCTATTCTTTGAAACAGAGCCCTGGGAACCAACTCAGCCAACACAGCTCAAGTCATTAAGCTATTTTAGTAAGATCCAGGGTTGTAGCTGGAGTAGTTAAGGTATAATAAAGGATAGTTAAGATGTTAAGGAGCTGTAATAAGACAGAATGAATTTGTTGACGTTTTGTGAATGCTGCCATTTAGGACACCTTTATCGTGTGGAGGCCAGGGCTCATTTCTGTATACAGATTCAGTTTTGGCAGTTAATAAAGTTAACAATTCTGCCTCATGTCAAATCTTCTGTCATGGGGAATGAGGAAAGATATGACAAGAATCCATGAGATTCTCCTTTCACAGCATCGAAAGAGCTCTTGGCGTGGAGGCAAGTGAAGCCATTTGTGACTCTGACCATACTTATAGCGCCTGGGTTCTCTGCTGTACATAGAGATGTGGTGCTGAACAAATTCACACAGAATGCTAAAAGCACTTCTGATTATTTCAATAGCTCCTCAGGGACTGACTTTGGAAGCTTTTGCAAATAATTTAACAGATCAGACAACACTCCCTGGAAGAGTACTTGCAGAGGCAGTACCCCTAAAGTGACAATGCCTTAGCAACTGAACCAAAATAACGCTGAATTATCTGCCTTACCTTTCTACACCATCCTTATCTAACACCTTGCCTGGGCTCAGTATCTGGTTGCATTCCCACCTGTCCAATTGCAACCTGAGAGTCAACGACAATGGAGCACAGTACTTACCAATTAAGATGAAGAGTCATTCTAACACCAATCGTCAACCTCCGCATTTTATTTTTGTTCGTTATGCATATCAGTCGCTCTGTTTTGAGCACAAGCCAAGCAGGTATTTTCAAAGTTTTAAGAATTCAGCTGTTGATCAATGAAGCAACATTTGTAATATATCTATAATATGCAAATTCATGGTGTCAAATATGAAAGAAAAAAGATCAATTTCAACCAGTGCATTAACTGAAATCTGCATCATTTTGTCATTTCATGTGTTCATTAACATCACAGAAGCAGAATAAATGTCAAGGAGAACCCCCCCCCCCCCCCCCCCCAGCCACCACCAAACTCCTTTCCAGTCCAAAGATTGCAGTCCTTGGACTCCTGCTTCTACGTCCCTCCTCTGACATGGAGGACATCTATCGGCACTTGAAGGATAGTGTTTGTTACAAATTCTTTCCTGGAAGATTACAGTATTTGTCCAACCAGATGGGGGCATCTGATCACCATTACATCAGGCTTCAGACAGTACTTTATGTCATCATCAAAAGATAGGCTCAACACTGATAAAAACGGAAGACTGGTGATTTGTCACAGAAAATGTACACCAAAATGATGGGTCAACAAGAAAAGCATTATTACTGTAGGAAAAGGTATTTTCTGCTGTACCATATTCTTACAGCAGAAAAATAGTAAGATGGCACATTACTTAAACCATCAGTGTTTTTATTTCATTATTGTTGTATCAAACTTTAGTAGCTTACATTGACATTTAAGTTGTAGAAATCACGAGTTCTGCTTGAAAAGGAAAGGGAGGGAATTGAGAGCAACTCGCCTCACTTAACAATTTAAAGTGTCACAATAGATTTCTGAAGAGTTTTACAGACAATTTCTGGAGAAGGGATGAGGTCCAATATTTCTCTGCTGGATTTAGCCAGGATCCTTCAAGAAAATATTTCATCTATTCATAATTTCCAAGAGATGGTAACTCAGAGGAGAATTCAAACGTTTAACTTGTTTCATAGTCTGTTCAATGTTCAACAGCTCAGGTGTTCCCTTGTATATTAGAATGTGCTGTAACTCCTCCCATTGAGCAAATTTCTGTTTTTAAACCTACGGTGCCTGGAATTCAAATATCAACTTGCAATGCAGGAACGCACAAATAAAGATGATTTTCCATTTGTCTTTGCATTCATCAATCAAGGAACTTTAATGTTCATGTAGCAAGAAGGCCACAAGTGGAAAGATTTTGTTCGCATATAGGTGATGACAGAAACATAGGCCATGCAATATTGACTGATGAATTACAAACAGCCCTTATTTGCTGATGCCCTTCAGAAATGGGGAAATGTCTGGCCATTATTAAATTGAACATCTTGCTTTAGTTTTTAGCTAATAAGAAAGCAACATTTACAAACTGCACCAGGCATAGAATATTGCTTCTACATGGCTTTTCTTGTATTGTGAAATAAATCCCACAATTCTCAGTTAATTCGAGGTAACTTGAATTCTTCTGCCAGTGTTTGCTTCTGTTTTCTACCTTTAAAATTAATCCTGGCTTGATGAATTGAAGAACAACTAGAAAGAATTTCACAAAACAAATAGTTTAATTTAGATAGTTGAAACTTCACAAATACACTGTTCACAAAGATGCATTGTTTTGTTCAACAATATGACTGAAAAATCACTTAGTAGTGGAAACAAGTGACAAGATATAATTATTAGTGATTAGTTAAGAAGAATTCATCTTCCGTCACTAGATGTAGTGATACTAATCTGAAAAGGTCGTTTAAACGCAGGTCACTTTAGAGTCTCTACCAATTTAAGCCAACAAAATTCTTTTGAAGCATAGCCTTGTCACTGTTGTATTTGCAGATCAAGAGGAAGCCAATTTACACACAGGATTACTTCGTAAACATCCCTGAGCTCAGCATCCATCAGTTTCAAACTTCGAGACATCAAAACATCTTCTGGCTAAATCTCCTCTGCAATGATCTTCTGGTTGAATTTTTAACTCACATTAAGTTCCACTCAACCATTATTACTTGTAAACCTCCGATACAGAAATGAGAACATAGAACAGTACAACACAGTACAGGCCCTATGACCCACAATGTTATGACTTTTCAATCCAACCCATCCTTCCCACAAAGTCCTCCATTTGTCTTTCATCAATTTCTTTTTCTCTAGGAGCCTCTCAAATGTCCTTAATGATCCTGCCTCTACTGCCACACCCAGCAGTTTGTTCCATGCATTTACCCCACTCTGTGCAACACCTCTACCTCTGATATACTCCCATACTTCCGTCCAATCACCTAAAAAAGTGCATCTTCTCATATTAGCTATTGCCACTTTGGGAAAAAGTGTTGGGTATTCACTCTATCTATACCTCTGATCATCTCATACACCTCTATCAAGTCTCCTCTTATCCTCCTGCCCTTCAAAGAGAAAAGCCATAGCTCATTCAACCTCCCCTCATTAGGCATGCTCTCAATTCCAGGCAGCATCCTGGTAAATTTCATCTGCATTCTCGCTAATGTTTCCCTATCCTTCCTATAATGACGTGACCAGAACTAAACAGAGTACTCCATGTGGTCTAACCAGAGTTTTATAGAGCTGCCACATTATCTCGCGTCTCTTGAACTCAATCCCGTGACTAAGGACATCCAGAACACCATAAGCACCCTCTCAACTTGTGTGGCAACTTTGTGCAATTCATGAACTTGGAATCCAAGATCCCTCTGTTCCTCCACATTGCTAAGAATCCCGCCATTGACCTTGTACTCTGCCTTCAAGTTCAGTCTTCCAAAGTGTATCACTTCACACTTTTTCAGATTGAAAACCGCTGGCCACTTTCAGCCTAGCTCTGCATCCTGTCAATATGCCATTGAATCCTACGACAACTTGCGACACTATACACTACTCCACCATTTGCAAACTTATTAACTGACTGTTCCACTTCATTATCTAAGTAATTTATAAAAATCACGAACAGCAGCAGTCCCAGAACAGATCCTTGCAGAACACTATTCATCATGGACCTCCAGGCAGAATAGGTTCCACCTACTACCACCCTCTGCCTTCTCTGAGCAAACCAATTGTAAATTTGCAGAGACAGTTTTTGCTGCATTCCATGCCTCCTGACTTTCTGAAAGGGCTTACAACGGGGAACCTTGTCAAATGCCTTAATAAAATCCATATACACCACGTCCACTGCTATACTTTCACCAATTTGCTTTGCCACTTCCTTAATGAATTCTGTTAGGCTTGTGAGGCATGACCTGCCCCTCACAAAGACATGCTGACTATTCCTAATTAGATATGCTTCTCCAAATGCTCATAAATGCTGTCTCTAAGAATCCTCTCCTATAGTTTACCCAGCACTGCTGTAGGACTCTATTTCCCCAGATTATCCCTATCTATACCTTTCTTGAGCATACTGTGTCCAATATAAATTCTCTTTATTGTGTTCAAACTCTGTTCCTTTCCCTTTAAATGGAACTTTACTTTATTGTCACCAAACAATTGATACTAGAGCGTACAATCATCACAGTGATACTTGATCCTGTGCTTTGCGCTCCCTGAAGTATAAATTGAAGTAAATATAATAAAAATTTAAATTATAAATCATAATTAGAAAATAGAAAAGGGAAAGTAAGGTAGTGCAAGTCAGGTCCGGATATTTGGAAGGTACTGCCCAGATCCGGGTCAGGATCCGTTCAGCAGTCTTATCACATTTGGAAAGATGCTGTTCCCAAATCTAGCTGTACAAATCTTCATGCTCCTGAACCTTCTCCCGGAGGGAAGAGGGACAAAAAGTGTGTTGCCTGGGTGGGTCGTGTCCTTGATTATCCTGGCAGCACTGCTCTGACAGTGTGCGGTGTAAAGTGAGTCCAAGGATGGAAGATTGGTTTGTGTGATGTGCTGGGCTATGTTCACGATCTTCTGCGGTTTCTTCCTGTCTTGGACAGGACAACTTCCATACCAGGTTGTGATGCACCCTAGAAGAATGCTTTCTACAGTGCACCTATAAAAATTAGTGAGGGTTTTAGGGGACAGCCCAAATTTCTTCAGCTTTCTCAGGAAATAAAGGCGCTGGTGGGCCTTCTTGGCAGTGGACTCTGCTTGGTTAGACCAAGTCAGGTCATTTGTGATATTCACCCCAAGGAACTTAAAGCTTTTGACCTGTTCCACCTGCGCACCACCAATGTAGATGGGGTCGTGCAGTCCACTACTCCTTCTGAAGTCAACAACCAAGTCCTTCGTCTTGCTGATATAGAGGGATAGGTTATTGTCTTCGCACCATGCCACCAGGTTCTTAATTTCGTCTCTGTACTCAGACCCATCATTACCCAAGATACAGCCTACAATTGTGGTGTCATCGGCAAACTTATATATTGAGTTCGATGGAAACTTGGCTACACAATCATGGGTGTGTTGCCTTTAAGGCATTCATTTAGTTTGTTATATTTTTGCTTTAGTAATTCATTTGTAATTATTTTCTAGTTAAAGTTAAGGTTGTAGAAAGTAAATTCGTTGTCTGTGATGTATCGTGGCATGCGATGACGTCACACCCGGTTTCGCCGCATCTTGTGGGAAAATACTGGTTTGGAGAAATGGGAAGGAGGGGGCTTGAGTGTGCAGGATCAGCGCGAGAAAAGTTTTCTTTCTATGCACTAAGAAACATCATAGAAGCAACGCCGTAAGTTCATAAGATAATTGATATGTTGAAGTAAAAGTGTTAACGCTGATTCTGTTAAAAGTAATGACGGTTGATAAAGTTTATGTTCTTTGTTATTGAAAGACTTGCTGGATAGTTTGTGCTGAAGTGTATTTAAAGATAGTTGATGGCGTAGGTAGATTCTGACTGTATGTTGTACTTTAATGTAATATAGTTTGTAGTTTTACTTTTGCAAATATTTATGATGTAAATGTGATGTCAAGAAGGAAACAAATACTGTCTATATTTTGCATTGTTTTATCAACAATTTTCACCATACGTTAATGTGGAAGAGTGAACAGTAAATGGTTAATCTTACTGGGATCCTGCTTCATTGACTACGGTTTACCTCGGTGTTTAGTTCAGAGTTCTTACACCTGAATGAGAACACTACAATGGGTGTACAGTGAGTACAGCAGGGGGCTGAGTACACAGCCTTGTGGGGCACCAGTGCTCAGCGTGATTGTAGAGGAGAGCTTGTCCCCTATTTTTACAGCCTGGGTCCTGTCTGTGAGGAAGTTGAAGATCCAGCTGCAGATCTGAGTGCTGAGACCCAGGTTCCGGAGCTTAGGAATCAGTTTATTTGGAATGATGGTATTAAAGGCAGAGCTGTAGTCAATGAAAAGGAGCCTTACATATGCGTACTGCAACCCTTCAAAATCACTGTGTATCTCTGTATATGGCTACTTCTTCATCCATGCTACCATTGTGCTAACATTGGCAATGGACTTTATACTATTTTGGTCTTAATGTTTAACTTCTCCTTCTCTTACTCATCTTTTGGTACTTATCCATTTATTCATTTTATTTATGTATACATTCATTTATTGTGCTGGAACCTATTCTTTTTCAAGTATACCTGAGGCAAATTATTGTAATCAATTCTGAGGAACAGTATAAATCTTTATTTAATCAAGGATGGTCTTCATGAATTTGTAAGGGAAGATCATGTTTAAATGATTGAAATTTTTGAAGAATGAACAAGAAACATTAATGATGGTAGTCTGTTGATAAAGTCAATATAATTTATACCAATCACAAACAAGAGAAAATCTGCAGATGCTGGAAATCCAAGCAATACGCTCAAAATTCTGGAGAAACTTAGCAGGCCAGGCAGCATCTATGGAAAAGGATACAGTTGACGTTTCGGGCTGAGACCCTTCAGCAGGACTCTGTACTTTTTTCCACAGATGCTGCCTGGCCTGCTCAGTTCCTCCAGCAGTTTGTGTGTGTTGCATAGGTTATACCAAACCTGTTGATAAGATTCTATATGGTATGCTGGTCAAGAAAAGTAAAGCCTCATGGGATTCAAGGAATTGGCAAACTGGGACCAAAATTAACTCACTAGCAAGTAAGAAAGTGAAATTATTGACAGACCATACAGTGGTGCTCCACAGCTTTCATCATTCAATCCGATGATTTATTTAAAATACGTTAATGGTTAAGATTTAACTGGAAGGTGAATTTCTAGATGATACAAATGATTTCCTTGTGGTTGACAGCAAGGAAGAGAGATATGGAAGGTCTGGTCAGATGGGCCAAAAGGTAAAAACCTGAAAATCAATCTATCTGATGTATTGTATTTAGAAAAATTCAAAAGGGAACACACTATACAAGGGAGGATACCATGAAGAAACAGAGGGGCATTGGGGTTCATGCCCGAAGATCACTGAAGGTAGCAGAAGTAACAATGAAATTATTATAATGGAATATGGAATGACTTTCATTTATAAGGCCAGAATACAAGCACAGAGAGATCATACTGGAACTGTGCATAACTGTGAAACCACAGCTTGAGTACCACACAGAATTCTTGTCATGACATTCTGGGAAAAATATGATTAAACAGAAGATTTTGCCAACTCTGGAAAATTATCACAATGATAAAGTATTGGACTGATTTGGATTTTCCTTGGAACAGAGGAGGCTGGGGGAGACTTAATTGAGATGAATATGATTCTGAGTAGTAGAGATAAAGAAATCGGAAAAACCTGTTTCCTTTAGTAGAGGGGTCAAAAAACAAGGAGCATGGATTGAATGTAATAGGTTGAAGGAATAGAGGGGAGATGAGGAAGAGATTTTCACTCAGAAAAGAGTAAGGGAAAAACTACGCAACACACTGAAGTAGTACTCTGACATGTACTTGACGAAATTGGACTTACAAAGCTATGGCCTTTATGTTAGACAATGGATAACTGTTTCTTGACTGGCACAAATACAATGGACTAAATGGCCTCATTCTGAATTGAATATTTGTGATTCTAATAAACATGTAAGTGTAGCTAGAACCAAAATATATATTACAAACTCTTTCATTGTTCCTGTTTTATATTTACGGCAATATTATAAATTTGACTGTGTCCAATGATTCCCCTCCTGTTTCAGTTCAGAGAATGCCAGTACATCTCTGATCTCTAATCTTGGATATGTTTATTATTCATTGGTTACCACTAAACGACAACTTTCACAAATAATTTCCTTTGCTATTCCACCTTCATCATCCAAATTTGCATTTGAATAAGCAAATAGAATCACTTAAAGACTGCAGTTGCTGGAAAGTGAAGCAATAAACAAACTGTTGGAGGAATGCTGTTTCTTTTGGCTGTATTCGCTGATTTCCATGTTTGGTTGTTGACAAATTAACTTGAACTTTGAACTTTGAGGGACGCAGGTCAAGAGGCAGTCCTGTTTCTGGTTCTTGATCCTTAATATTGCCACCCATTGGCCTCCACAGCTGAAATTTAACCTGCTAAATTCTTCCAGTGGTTGGTCTTTTGCTTCTGATTCAAGCACCTGAAATGGTCTCCATTCCACAACTCCACTTTGAATTCTCTTCAAAGTATGCCCATTTTGAAGAAGTTTTCCTCTTCTCTTCAGTGAGAAGAGTTCCTCCTCTCTTCTGAGTTCTGTGAGTCTTTCCCTATGCATTCTCAGTACCCAAATTGGAGTGTTAACCTGAAATATTGACTGTACCTTCAACTCCACGGATATTGTTTAACCTTTGCATTCTTCCAGCAGGTCTGCTTTTAGCTTTGAGTATGCCAAATCTTCCTAACAGGAAATGCGGTTAATGCTGAAGATATTGGCACTTTTTAAATCAGTGTTGGGATGTGGAAGTCATTTTATAACTCTCCTTGAGAGGGTGGCAGTGATCATTCTCTTGAACTACTGAAATAAATGCTCACAGAATGCTATTATGTGTGGGATGTTCCAGGTTTTCAACCCAGAGATGATGAAACAAATCTGTTTCCCAGTGTCTGAACTGCAGGAGTTGGGGTTCCCATTCATCCATGTTTACTTACACATTCCTGCAACGATCGGGCTCGACTCAAAGGCATAAAATTCAAGAATCATCCTTGCCTTTAGGCAAACCTTCTGCCCACATCCAAAGTGCTGGATTTACTTTCTCTCATCCGTGAATACTTGCTTGTTATTCCTCTTCACTGCTGAAGTCACAAATCAACTCTTATAGCACTCTTGTAGCCATCTCCATCCCGTTAAGTGCATATAATATTGAACAGTATGGCTCTGTACAGGCCCTTCAACTCACAAAGTTGTGCCTACTTTTTAGACTACAAGATCATTTTAACACATTCCTCCCACATAGTCTATTTTTGTTTCATCCATGTTTCTGCCTAAGATTCTCTTAAATGTCCCTAATGTATCTGCTTCTACCACCTCCCCTGGCAGAGCACCCCACGCACCTACTACTCTTTGTGTAAAAAACCTACCTCTGACATTCTACCAATTCTTTCCTCCAATCACCTTAAAATTATGCCCACTCATATTAGCCATTACCTGCCCTGTGAAAAGGATGTTGGCTGTCCATTCTATCAATGTTTCTTATCATCTTATACAACTCTATCAAGTCGCCTTTCTCCTCCTATGCTTGATAAAGAAAAACTCTAGTTCACTAAACCTTTCATTATAAGACATGCTCTCTAAACCAGGCAACATCCTGGTAAATCTCCTCTGCACCCTCTCTAAAGCTTCCACAGTTTTGCTATAATGAGGTGACTAGAACTGAACACAATATCCATGTGGCTTACAGAACTGCAACGTTACCTTTGCGGCTCTTGAACTCAATCCGTGACTAATGAAGGCCAACACACCATATGTATTCTTAACCATCCCATCAACTTGCAGGGATAGATATAGGTGAACTCCCAGATCCTTCTGTTCCTGCACACTGCTGAGAATCCTGCCATTTATTCTGTATTCAGCCTTCAAGTTTGACCTTCCAAAGCATATCACTTCACACTTTTCCAAACTGAACTCCATCTGACACTTCTCAGACTTGCTCTGCATCCTATTAATGCCCTGTTGTAACTCATGACAACTTTCTACATTATTGATAACATCACCAATCTTCGCGTCCTCTACAAAATTACGAACCAATGCCTCCACTTTCTCATCCAAGTAATTTATTAAAATCACAAAGAACAGGGGTCCCAGAACAAATCCCTGCAGAATGTCATTCCTCGCTGACTGCCAGGCAGAATGCACTCCATCTTTTACCACCCTCTGCCTTCTGTGGGCAAGCCAACTCTAAATTCATGCGATCAAGTTTCCATAAAACCCATGTCTCCTGACTTTCTGAATGAGACTACCATGGGGAACCTTATCAAATGACTTACCAAAATCAATATACGTTACATCCACAGCTGTATCTTCCTCAAGTAATCCAGTTGGGCTTGTGACACACATCCTGCCTCTCACAAAGCCATGCTGATTAACCCTAATCAGATTATGCTTGTGAATGCTTAGAAATTCTGTCTCTAAAAATCCTCTTCAGTATTTTGCACACCACTTACATAAAGCTCATTAGTCTATAATTCCAAGAATTATCCATATTACTTACCTTTCTTGAACAAAGCAATAACATTTGCCAACCTCCATTCTTCTGGTCCTACTCCTGTGGCCAAAAGCATAGCAATCCTTTCCCTCGTTCCCCATAGTAACCCGAGGTCTATCTATCCTAATGTTTTACAAACATTCCAGCACTTTAATCATCCATTAAAGTCATTAATCAAGTATTAATCATTCAGAAGGCATGGCTCGTACTAGCAAAAGCACAGTTAGGAGAATCCTTAAAAATCAACTATCTTGGGCTACAATTACAACTACTTAAACATCAGTATCCATTACTGCAGATCAGAAAATCTGAAAGAATGCTATGTATTCTGTTAATTCAGTGTGGGTCAGATAGCCTCTGTGGAAAGAGTAAAATATAGTCAACAGTTTAGGTTGAGGACTCATCAGAACAGTGGATGTTTTAGGCAAGTGGCTTTTATGTATGGAAAGAGAAGAGAGAGTAGGAAGTGAGGATCAGAGGGTGAGCTGGGTGATAGGATGGAGGACTTGAGCAAAAGTGTGACAAAAAAGGTGAGTGCACAGCAAAAGGAACACCAGAGGTAGAGAAGAGAACATCATGTCATTGTTTCCGACTCCATGCCGAATCCCCTAACTGTTCTTGCGTACACATCCTCCCTTCGGTCTGACTCTGCCAAGGGGCGTCACTGTCAGCACAGACAGCCCAGACCAGCCAGCATCAAGCCAATGACCTTTCTGTGGAGAAGCATCTGTAGCACACTGGAATTGCTCAGACAATGCATAATTTGATTTCAGCCTCTGACTTCGCACTCCTGTGTATGCTTCTGGCATCCTAGTCGTTTCCTTCTGGAAACAGGCCCAAATTAAAATTGATCATCATACAGTTTTGGCTGGATTTCAGAAAAGGGTTACAAGCTGTTAGATCAGATTGTAGTAAGGTAAGACAGAATTATGTGGGCTTAGTTTTAATTATCTCATGTAACCTGAGAAAGTTGTTCCCTAATGTTTGACAAGTAGACAAGCTTGTGGCAGGGAAAAAAATAATAGTTATATACCTTTCAGTAAGGAATTTGAAATAAGATATGCAGTGTAAGTGATAACATTTAATTTATCTCATTAAGGACATTAATGTGATGTTTCTCTTGGTTGCCAGTTGCCAGAGAAGTGAAACAGACAGATTATTTTGCTCACTTCAGTACTGGCTGCTCCTGAGTTTCTCTCCATCCCAAGCTGCTTTCCAAAACATGGGAGTTTCCTACTGTTTAACAGCAGGGTCTGACTCAGTTAATGAACAGTCTACAAAATGTAATGGAGATGGTCCAGTCCATCATGGGTAAAGTGCTCCCCACTATTGAGCACATCTACACGGAGCGTTATTGCAGGAAAACAGTATCCACCATCAGGGACACCACCATCCGGATCATGCTCTTTTCTAGTTGTTCCCACCTGGAGGAAGGTATAGGAGCCTCAAGACTCACACTATCAAGTTCCTGAAACAGAGGGGATATCTTCACCCAACTATACTTGCCCCATCACTGAACTGTTCCCACAACCTATGGACTCACTTTCAAGGACTCTTCTTCTCATGTTCTCACTGTTTACCATTTATCTATCTATCTATCTATCTATCTATCTATCTATTTATTTACTTATTTTCGTGTTTGCGTTTGCACAGTTCGTTGTCTTCTACACATTGGCCATACATCCTGTTGATATGGTCCTTCACTGATTCTATTAAGATCATTGAATTTATTGAGTATGTCTGCAAGGAAATGAATCTCAGGGTTCGATATGGTAACATACTTGAACTTTGATAACACATTTACTTTAAACTTTGATGCTGCTTTGTGTCAACAGAAATCAGACAACACAGTTATTTGTCAAAGACTTTGTTACACAACATTGTAGCAGTTGCCAGCTTTCTTTCCATGTAGGCCTTTGGCTGATTCAAGAGGACCTAAAATAATATTCCGCAGTACCCCATCTGTATGCTTTGAGACACTGGCTCCACTGCAACAGACTCGCACATGAGGGACCAGGTTTTCCCACCTACCGGACATAAATACAGGAGAAGGGGGAATTAGAGGAGGTAATATGGAGTTGAGGAAGAGTAAATAGACATCATTTTGCCTCCAGCCACTTTAGCTCTGAGAAAGCAACTTATCCAAGAGCACTTTGCATGAAGAAGTCCTCCCATTTCAAGTCCAAGCATAAATGCCAAACATAAAAACTTATTAAGTGAATGTGGTTTAGGATTTGCTCATTAAAAACCAGAAGTGTCACTGTGGATCTATAAACCAACTCTCGGATCCATCCTGTATTCTCGTCCCAGACCGTATTCTCCATTGTATTCCCAACAGCATCCTTCTGTAGTCTGGCTCCACTAAACCAGAGTAATACCCTCTGGCCAGCTAGCAACTGCTGTATCCTCTTGTGAAAATATCCATAGTTTGAACAGCACAATGTAAACATATTTTACCTCTGGGAGTAAAGGAGATTCCTGGTCTGCGTTTTGCAACTCAAATGAACATTCTTTTGTCCATACTCTCACACTCTCTAACTGCTCGAACTCTCTCATTGACCTTGTTGACAATGTAACCACATGGTCACCCAGGTTTTCTCCTGTCAGGGACATCGTTCCTTCCCCATCCTCCCTGCACCTTGCTCAATTCATTTGCCTCTTTCAACCTGGAGCATTAGCTCTGTTTCTCTTCTAACAAATGTGGCCTGATCAGCTTGAGTACTTACAGCATTTCAGCTTAGGCAGCCCTACTAGCTGTTACGATCATCACGGGCTGACTAGTTTACTGTAAGGCAAGTTAAGCATTGAATTGTAATAGTTTCGGGGGTGGGGGTGGATGCTTCCTGCAGTAAGCATTGAAAATTTCTTGAAATACTATTGTGACCTACAGGATTTGAATTGTTTTGGAGTCTGATGAAGGCCTGATACACTCGCCTAACTCTGGCATGTGACGCATCTCTAGTGTGGGTTGGCTGCATGCTCAACACCCATCACACTGGTCATTTAGAGACCCATTTCTATTTCTGTAAAATGAGGGCAACAGCAGCAAGTGGCTACGTCAAAGGGTCTTACTGTGCCCCTGTCACTATAACAAGTTATTTTACTATGTTTTTTTTCCAGACATTAGAATGCCACACACTAAGCCACGTGAACTGTTGTGCGATGTAGTGATTTATTGGGTCATGGTAACAAAAAAAGTGATCATTGTAGTTTGAGACATTTCTTATCCCTAGATCTTATTTTCTGCAGAATGAAAGGGGGATATTAACATCACAGCTCTCTCTAGTGCTTTCTGGAAAGTTATGAACTTTGGCAATGTGCGGTTGTGTTGTGCTTTTATAATCTTTACTTTAATGATTTTGAACATACTCAAATGACACATTAGCCTTCTTATTAAACTTTCTGTCACAAAAATGGCTTAATTCACATTTTAATTTGGCAGACTAAAAGAAGGTGAAGTGAGTGTAGAATGACTTTGAAACTGCTGGAGATAGCTTGAATTTCTAGCACTGCAGCAAAGTTGATCTTCAAAATCAAACTTGCCTAGGGCACGTAATCGAACCCATTACTTTCCAATCTGGCTCATCTATGCTGTCAGGCATGACTATGAGATTGCATTTATCAATGTACTTTAAATATCTTAATTTCAGAAACACACTTATACAAAATTCAGCAATATAAAAATTGACCTTGAAACTGTTTTCATGACTATTGAGCATGTTGTATTTACAATAAAGTGAAAGAAAGTACTCATTTATGATACTGTAACCACAATTGGTCCTAATCTATTTTATTTGGACCTAAACCAAACTTCAGCTTTAAAACTCTTTTCCTTTGACACAAGCAAGACGCGCATTCAGTGTGAGACGCAAGACGCTGCATTGTGGTGCATGTGGACACAACTGTGCTACAAGTGTCTCATCACAGCATTATATTTCAGAATGTGTGACACAATTATGCCTCATTGCATAAATATCAACAAGTCTGCATGAAGACTACTTACAAATTATTGGCAGCCAAGAAGCTACCTAATGTAGCAGAGAGGTTGTTAGAATGCTTCCATGTTTATCTGTGAAGTTAAGCATGCATATATATATTTTTTTGAAATTAGGTTGTAGATTGAATACATTTTTACTTAGTCAATTTTCAATTTGTAATGTTTTGTTGTTCGCTTCAATTGTTTGCATGATTTGTTTTTTTCCTCTTGCACATTGAGTGTTGGTCTTTTATTTTTATCCCTTTTTTCTTTAATAGTGTTCTTTTGGATTTCTTGCTTATTGGCTACCTGTGATCAAGCAAATCTCAAGGTTGTATCATTTATACATTCTCCGATAATAACTGTACTTGAATCTTCTATTCAGGTTTGAACCACCAAACTGTGTCTTGAAATAATTATTCATTTCTTGATGACTGATTTAGTAGAGTTAAAGGAACATTATGGACCAAAGGGCCTGTACTTTTTTGGTATGTTCTACATTCTATGCTAAAGCTCCATTTCTTCAGATATTTTCCACTGTTTGGTGCAGTTTTTGAAAGCACTTTGATTGTAAAAAAATAATACTGGAATCATCACTTAACTACAAGTGCTGCCATTTACAAATGGATATCACACAGAGAGAAAAGGTTTATCGTAGGTTACTGGACATCAAAGTACTTACTCTGATCATAGTTGTGCAGTTGAGTTTTATGATCTACTCATGTTCATGTGTGCATTTCCATCTGGGAGCTTAGAGCAAAAGTTTGGAGCTGGAGGCATGGCTCAAGTATTCAGACTAAAATCAAATCATTCAGGTTAGCTTGGGTAGTACTGGGTTGGTAACAGGAAACTAGGAATCATGAGAAAGAACTTCACAACACCAGCAAGGGAATTTAAACTCCATTAATTAATCTGAGACAAAATGTAGTTGTAACACAGAACTACTAGATCATCATTAAAACCCATCTAATTCACTGATGTCATTTAGGAAAGGGAATCTGTCACCTTCACTCAAATAGGCCTGCACATGACACCAGACCTGGAGCAACAGGTTCACTCTTAAATGTTCTAGAATCATGGAAGCAGGCCTTTCAGCCCATTGAGTCCACACTAACAACAAATGTGCATTTTTACACAAATCCTATCCTAACCCACATTCCCATCAATGTTGGTGCTGGCCATAATACTGATGTAATATATCCCATCTGCCTGCACATTCTCTGTATCCTTCTGTTCCCTGCCTGTTCATGAGAAACAGGCAGGGGTGGTTGAGCACGAGTGAGGGGCGGAATTGTCTTTTTCTATATTTCTACCTGCAAAATTATTATTTCAATTTAATTTGAAAAAAATAATTGCAGTGTTAGAACAACCTGTTAATCAATGTTCAAATTTAAGTTTAAGTTTATTGTCATTCAACTGTACACATGTATACAGCTAAATGAAACATTGTTCCTCTGGGGCCAAAGTATAAAATACAGTACATTTAGTCACAAACAGAATCAGAATCAGAATCAGGTTTATTATCACTGGCATAGCCGTTGTCTTGTCTTTTTTATGACTACATCTATATGTTGGGACCAGGTTAGATCCTCAGAGATCTTGACACCCAAGAACTTGAAGCTGCTCACTCTCTCCACTTCTGACCCCTCTATGAGGATTGGTATGTGTTCCTTCATCTTACCCTTCCTGAAGTTCTCAATCAGCTCTTTGTTTTACTGGCGTTGAGTGCCAGGTTGCTGTGGTACCATTCCACTAGTTGGCATATCTCACTCCTGTACGCCCTCTTGTCACCACCTGAGATTCTATCAACAATGGTTGTATAGTCAGCAAATTTGTAGATGTTATTTGAGCTATGCCTAGCCACACATTCATGTGTATACACAGAGTAGAGCAGTGGGCTAAGCACATACCCCTGAGGTGCACTTGTGTTGATCGTCAGCGAGGAGGATACATTATCACCAATCTGCACAGACTGTGGGCTTCCGGTTAGGAAGTCATGGATCCAATTACAGAGGGAGGTACAGAGGCCCAGGTTCTGCAACTTCTCAATCAGGATTGAGGGAATGATGATATTAAATGCTGAGCTATAGTTGATGAACAGCATTCTGACGTAGGTGTTTGTGTTGTCCAGGTGGTCTAAAGCCGTGTGGAGAGCCACTGAGACTGGGTCTGCCATTGACCTATTGTGGCGATAGGCAAATTGCAATGAGTCCAGGTCCTTGCTGAGGCAGGAATTCAGTCTGGTCATCATCAACCTCTCAAAGCATTTCATATATATTTCACAGCACATATCATTATGATGCAGCACGTATACGATCAAAAATAATATTAGCAGGACCCCTGAGAGGAATGGCCTGAAGACTGACAGGTTGCCAGTGCATGTCTATGTAATGTTTCTGGCACTGTTATAGTAAAGCGAACAATCATATAATGATGTGAAACAGCAGTAAGAAAAGATGAGAAGTCATCAGTGCAGGATCAGAGTCAGTGAGTTGGGGCTGAGGGGAGGGGTTGACAGGACATCCAGACAAAGTATACATATGTGCTGGGTGGTAGCGGTGTGTTAAGAAGTCTAACATCCTGTCAAGAAGTCCATTCAATGCTTGAAATTGCACTTCACACTCCCCCATCAGCGTACCATCCATTCCCTCCGTGCAAAACAGCACTCACCAATTAGCAACAGCAAAAAGCTGAGAATAGACATCTCACAGCAAAAGCTGAGAATAGACTCAACCACATAAACATGGTCCTACTGCACAGTGCCATACTGGGCCGAGAGACCTCTAACGGGATTGCTGGAGGGGCTGTTTGGTCACTGCCCACCACTGCGAGCGCTAGCATCACGCATCACACCAAGTTCCAAAACAACGTTAATTTTTTAAAATCATGATCTCTCGTGGAAAGCCTAGCAACCTCTTTTGGAACCCTAGGGTTCCACAGAACCCTGGTTGAGAAACCCAGCTCTAAACCAACCATCAAATCCATAGTTAAATGCTACTTTAAAAATCAGGAGGGACATTTGCTGGATGAGCTTATTATATGTATTCATTTCTATTGAGTTCAATGGAATGGAATGCTAAGAGTTGAGTACAAGATTCCTTCAATGTTTTTATACTCATTTAATGCTAAGAGCCAACAAAAAATTCCTCCTCTGGAAAACTTCATGTCTTACAATTTACGAACATTGAATTCTCTCTACCACTTTTTTGCTCTACTGTCTTTTCATGTTCCTTTGTTTCTCAAGCTGATATAAAGATGTTTTGATTCCAATTCTACATTAGTGTAAAATTAAAATCAAAACTTTTATCATTGTAGACTTTTCTTTCTTTATCAGCTAATTAAACTTGTTTTTATATTCTTTCTTATTCCTTTTCTATTTTCAAGCTGTATATACCTCTGTTATCTATCTCTTTATTTAAAGGAAGAATTCTGAAATGTTTGCAGCATTTCTTTCCTTTGTGATACATTTATGCATTCTATATCTTTGTCACTTTTAATTCAAAATTTCTAATCGATGACAAATTAAATGTTGGGGTGAGGGAATTCTGAAAACCACTCCAAAGAATAGGTTTGGATTCAACTTATAATATTATTTCTCATATAAAGATACCTCTTTTTTTTCTCTGAATGTCATATCATTTTCTTGGGAACATTTATTGACGTGATTTTTGGACTTGGCAGCTCTCACTATGTTGGATCCTTGGCTTAATTCTTGCTTTAATCAATCTGGGACACCCCTTTTGTGTTAATCCTTTGAGAACTATTACAAAGTGATGCATTCTTGAGGATATTACCATCAAATGGGACTGATTTCCTTATTTGGGCTTAAGATGGGTATAAAGGGGCTTGGTGTGTGAGTCTATACTGATCAGATGATTGACTGTAAAAATGAGCTCTGTTATTGCTAAAAGTGAAACAGCCATCTACATGGATCATATGATAGACCCAGAGTCACTGCTCTTCAATAAAGTTCACCAGCTGTAGTGAAATAAACATGCCCAAGGGATTAAAATATACCTCAAAATTGTCATAAAAATTTTATGTCCTGAACATGATTTTCTGTTCTCATAGCAGAGAATGGATCTCTGGCTACAATTTCTGTAGACTTCCTTTAAAAATTTCTATGACCACAATCAATTTTTGAGCAGTAGGGGTAAGCATCCATTTCAATGGGGTCAAAAGAAGGAAACTGGTTTGAAATTCTGAATCTGCTTTTTAATTCACTCAGTAAAGATAAATGTTGCTGACAAGGCCAGCAATACTGTACTTAACAAAAACGGGATGGCTAAAAGTCAGACACCCCACCCTAAAAGCACTCATTGGCTTGACATGGTACAGATGACTAGGATTTTAAAGAAAATCCTGTTTCATGTAAATCCAGTAACTTCACAATGCCAGTTTTAGGTGCAGTTAATTATCTGAACAAATCTTCTCTACTGCCTCTGTAGGAATTGAAATCATGTCTCTTGAACACTGGACAAAGCTTTTGAATGTCTAATTTTCTTTCTGCACTAACGTTGTTTTTGTATTATATAGTTATGGTTTTTTTTTCAGGTTTCCTGCACCTCAGAATATGGGCTTGCTAACTTGCAACTATATCCTTCTGTTGATTTCTCAGTTTAATGATACAAGGAAATACAGGGAATGGAGTGATACATATAATGTGCTGGCAGAAGATATTTAGTTCAATTTGGCATCATGTTTGGCACATCATGTTCCCATGTTGTACTGTTCTATGTTCTATGCCACAGCATTTCACTGTGCTTGTTTCAGCGTGTGAAATGACTGATGTTGGAAACCAACAAATATTTTGGTTAAGGGTCTCTTTCTAGGACATTCGGTCATGCAGAGAAGCTAAACAGCTTTGTGCAAAGGGGAGACACAAGAGATACTGCAGATGCTGGAAGTTTTTGAGCAACACTCACAAAATGCTGGAGTCTGTTGATCAGGCAGCATCTCTGGAGGGAAATAAACAGTTGTTGATTCACACTTACCTGCTGAGTCCCTCCAGCATTTTCATGTTCAAGTTCAATTATCATTCAACCATACATGAATATAGACAGACCAAAGAGCATTCCAAGGTGCAAAACATATTACCAACAGCACACAGCACACTGCACATAACACAAATATATTCAATTTCAAAGAAAACATACAGATACAAAGACGAAAAGTAATCTAGCCCAAGTCTCTGCGTGGCATGACTGTAGATTGATTGTAAGTTGTCCTGGTCCAGCTGAATGTTTCACTGAGCGAACACTGAAGGCACCACAAACAAGAAGTTCCAGCTCCTATCCCAGTACGAACTCCAGCATGTTTTCAGAGGCCCCTGCTCTCTCCCACGCCACCTCTGAGCCTCCTCCCCTAGGTGGCTGCAGAGCAGGAGGCTCTAGTCCTTGCCGCAACCAAAGCAAAGCAGCTCCCTTACCGTCCATCTCCCCTATGAACTAGTGAACTGGACCTGTGTTATTCTATTGTACATTGCCAATGTCCAACAGGGTCTTACAATTACAGAAAAAGCATCTGAGACAATTATTTGCACTATGCACTGTCCAACAATACAAAACAAGTCGATGGGATAGTCCTGGAGTATTTGATATCCTTATTATCCAGCAGTGAGTTGTAAATGAAACCTACAAGTTGACCAAGTACACTTTTGGCTGGACCTGGAGCAGCTGCTGCATCTGAGCTCTCTGCCTTGTTCCCTTTTGTTTGTACAAAGATCTTTCCTTTCCATTCTTCTACCTAATGTAATGTAGTCTTGAATGACAGACAAATCCGTAGCTCAGCATGAGGCAACAGCATGATCAGGAAAACAAAATTGTCATCATACCACCCTGCTGTATGTATGCAATATTTAGATCACTAATGGAACATCAGCAAACTCAAGTTCTTCCTGTCTAGGTCATCTCACAGTCCTGAAAAGTGGAATCCTCAGGGGAGCAATCAAAACAGATAACAAAGGTTTGGTCCTTTAATGCAAATACTAAATGTAAACTATTAGAGCTAATAAAGTTCATTTTCATCGTTTCATTGAAGTGAATTCTGCTTTAAAACAATTTAAAATATTGTGGCATCTTAATTAGCATGTGGGAATCTGACAATTACACCAGGAATACAGTGGCTATAAATCATATTCACCCCTCCCCCCACCTTGGAAGTTTTCATGTTGTATTGTTCTACAACATTGAATCACAGTGGATTTAATTTGGTTTTCTTGACACAGATCAACAGAAAAAGACTCTTCTGTGTCAACATGAAAACAGATCTCTACAAAGTGATCCAAATTAATTACAAATATAAAACACAAAATAATTAATTGCATAAGTATTCAACCCCTTTAATATGACACACCAAATCATCATTGGTGCAGCCAATTGGTTTTAGAAGTCACATAATTAGTTAAATGGAGATCCCCTGTGTACAGCCAAGGTGCTTCAAATGACTGTAGTAAAAATGCACCTGCATCTGGAAGGGCCTTCTGCAGTTTCAGCTTTACTGGTTGAAATGGGACAGTTACCCTTACAGTTGCAGAGAGTGAAGTTGTTGTTAACATACTGGGCTAACTTGAGGGGGCAGAGGAATGATCGCCCTGTTAGAAGTGTGTTGGAAGACCGTTGGGAAGATAAGAAGAAGTGTTTTTAGTTTTTGGTGGCTGGGTTCTCATTAGACTAGGAATATGGGTTTGCTGGATTATGTAATTTGTCCCACTGTAGCTTTCTCAGTATCCCTGCTGTGTTTTTTCCCCCATGGCTTTAGTTAATTTTAGGTTGCATGATTTCTTTTTCCTTTGCTTTTTACATTCAAAACTCTCAGCCATTCATAGATGAAAATCATACTTTTCTTGGTGAAACATGCCCAAAAGGAGTGGAAAGTAAGGTGGGTTTGTTTGAATAAGAAGGGCAGAGTGTACACTGCCACTTTGGTGAGGAAGAATGGATGCTTTGCTGTTAGTGTTCTCTACAGCTAAGCAACCATGACTGCATAGGTGTTCTCCAGGTGCTCTGGTTTCCTCCCACATTCCAAAAGTTATACAAGTTAGTAGATTAGTCACATGGATGTAATTGGGCAGCACAGGCTCGTTGGACAGAAGGGCCTGCATCCCTAAATAAAATGAATAAAAATTTTCTTCTGTATTTTCTATTTTGACCTTAAATTCAGAAAGCAATATTAAATCTTGCATGAATACTATTGTCTAAACATCTCTTTTAAGCACTCCCACCTTATCCCTGTTTGCTCAATTCTTTCCATTAATCCTTTAAATTATACCAATGTGGTTTCCCCCTTTTGGTCTCTTGCAACAGCCCAAGAAAAACATAAATTAAAAAATGCTATGGCTATGGTTACATTATACCAATGTAAAATCTTCATATGACATCACTGCATTCATGTGATAAACCCTTTATCATGCATCCCAACAATATGCTTGCCTTTTAAGTTTCAGAAAGCTTTGTACTGACTGTTTTAATGATTTAACTAAAACTACAAAATCGTGTTATTATTCTGATATCCCAAGTATTTTCACATTAACTCACAATCTGTATTTGGCCAACAATTTTTAGATCTGATAATTTTACATTTCTTAGTGTTAAACTGTGTCCTCAGTTTCTCTGCCAAATGTCAGAACTTTGTCAAATTTCTTGGTATTTGCGAACATTGTCATCTGTGATTTTTTTGCCAATGTGACATTATCTGAAAGTTTGAACTCTTTGACCACAATGCCTTCTTTGAACAATTCATATCTTTGGCTGGGTAATGGTAATATCTAGTGACATGCAGCCAGCTTAATTTCAGGCTAAAGCTCTTTGGTTCCATCCAGTCCGGCACCTCCTCCACCTCATCATTCTAGAAAGTAGTATGCTTGGAAATTGCAGTACCTCTTCCTGAAGTATTCTTCCTGTGGACACTGGAGAGTGAGGGGCCAGAACAGGGGTGAGAAGATGATGGTTGGTAGGGAGCCCTGTAGTAGAATGAGGGATCAAAATGTCTCAGTCGACTCTTATTCTCAAAACCAGTTTGAAAACATACCAGAAAGAGAAAACTCCAGGACACCAAAAAGATTGTTTTTAGTTGCAGTTAATGCAGGAGAAGTGTTTATGCTCTTCCAGTACGCCAGCTTCAAGCTTTTGCCCCATTCAGCTGATCCTGGTTACAGCTGGAAATATAATCCACTTTCTAGCATTCACTGTACAGCAGCTCTTCTGTCCCTTGTGATATAACATATGCCAGTGAGTTCACTCAGAAGCTACAACAGAACGATCACAGAAAGGCTAAAGTGTGCAAGGAAAGTTTAAGCAGAGAAACAGCTGTCATCTGACTATGCCCTAGTTATACATGGCATCATGTCAAAAATGACCAGGAATTCTGGAGGCTTCACTTAACTCATTCCTGTAAAATAGTGTTAAGTAAATATTTCATATAATTTGGTTCTGTATTGGCTTGAGAACAGAAGTTACTATGCAATGTAGAAGTATAGATAGGATAATGCCACATAGGTCTGGTAGTTCTGTGATTGTAGTCCCAAACCAATGCCCCCAGAAGATTCAATTGGCAAGTCATAAAACTGAATTCGTATAAACATGATCTCTCGTTTGCCACTACAATAATGGCAAATAGTAGTAGTTACAAGCATGAGATTGTGTTGATAGTATTGTCTCCATGACACTTTTCTTACCATGATCAGCCCAATGAAGAGTTATAAGTGCAGAATTTCAGCTTCACCCATACCTGAAGTTGAAAGATAAGGCACTTGTTTCATGTCTTTTGATGCTTACTGTATTCAGTGAATCAAACTATATAACAAATTGTGGATTCAGTAGAGCCGATTCAACCCAAACTGCATTCATTTCTAAAACAGAAATTCCAACTAAGAATTCTAACTAAATCATTAGGACCTTTCTGTATGATCAACATCCATTTGACTAAGAATTCTATTAATGAACCCCAATATGTAAAATAATTACAGCTGATCAAAGTGTAATTTTAATCACTGTCATAAAAAGTTTAATAATAGGGTGAGAGGTGTTCCAATTTTACAAAATATACCTGTTGACTTCAGTCAGTATTATTGTTTATTAATTTTTTTTTCATGCTTGCATTTAGTTGGGACTGAGGTATGAGGCCCATAAAGAGATCAGCCTTCTTAACTTTCAGTCTGTGCGTATTCATACTTCAGGAGGAAAGTTTATCTCTACTCTTTCTAGACTCTGTCTGATTTCAAATACCTCTATAAGATACCTTCTCAGTTCCTTCTGTTCTAATGACAACAACCTTAGTTCCTTCAGCCAATTGTAGCTAAAATCATTCTGGAATTATTCTGGTAAATCCCTTTAGAATTATGTCTAAGGCTTCATATCTCACCTCAATATGAAGCTTAGAACTGGATATTGTTTATTATTTGTGCTGATGTATAAATATTAAACAAAAGGCCTCTTCAAGAGAGAAGATAGTAATAGACATCAGGTACATTTTGAAAAGCCGGGTGGAATAGGCAGGCATTGATTATTCATCTTCAAGCAGAAGTACGAGTTTTCTTCTTGCTTGCAGAGTCACAGTAAAGCAGCACAGAAACGGGCCTTAAGACCAACTCATCCACACTGACCAAAGTGCCCATCTAAGCTAATCACACTTGTCCATTTTGGGTGGATATTCCTCTAAACCCCTCCTATCCAATGTACTTATCCTAAATTCATTTAAATGTTGTTGTTTTAAAATGATGCGACATGATTCCTGTATTCAATGATAAAAGCACCAATGCGAAACGTTGCCTTTACCCTGAGTTTTTACTTTCAGGGAGTTGAGTGTTTGTATTCAGTTGTCTCAGTCCTACGACAATCTCCAGGACCCTACCATTTAATGCGCATTTCCTGACCTGGTTTAACCTACTAACCACTTTGCACTAGAAAAATTTGAATTCTATCGGCCTTTCTTTGTCCCACTTTCCATGCTTATCGAAATCCTGTTGGAACCTTAGATAAGGGAAATTTTGTATTGTATGGAAGTAGGATAGAATTTCCTGGATTCCATCCAAGTGATACTTGTTGCCTGTCCCCTGGTCCATATGATGTCTTCTTCCCAGTGGCTGAAGATTTCTTTTTTTTTTGTATTTTTTTTTATTGAAGTTCATCATTAAACAAACATTTCCATAAGATGTATTGCAGACATTGTACATATATATCATATAATCATATATATCACAAATCTCCACAAAGTATTTATCTGAGGTACACACTTATAGAAAAGAGTGGGAAGAAAAAACAAGCAAAAGGAAAGAACTATGTACAAGTAGGGAGTGATTTTTTTTTACACCCGATTCATTGATTTGTGAGAATAAAATCAGGCCTATGAGGCATTATGTAGTTAAACCATTTTTCCCAGTATGAATCAAATTGTTCCAAATTGGATAAAATTCTCTTACATTTGATTGGATTTAATAGCCCATTGACATTAAAAGAAATGAATTTTACCTTGTCCTTAGCCATCTGTATTTACTGTCAATGTATCATTGAAATTAGAATAAAACTTAATCGATCTATTCCCTGAACAAATAAGAACCATGAAACGCAAATAATAACAAAATTGGCAATGAACGTGTGATTCCAAGGCTGAGGTCTCTAGTAGATGACCCTGTGTTGAGCTAGAGGAAATGTCTAGCTGTGGGGGATAACCCCTCCTACTTGTGAGTTGAGGGCCCCCCATTGCAGTATTCATAAAAGTCAGTGAACAAATCCATTGCACAGAAAAGATTTCCCTGTGTACTCATCCTGTATATACATATATACAAACTTTTGTATTTATGCACACACACAAATATATATATATATATATATATATATATATATATATATATATATATATATATACACACACACACACACACACACATATATATTACATACATATATATATTCTCATTTTGGTGGGGAGAAAGGAGTAAGTGAGCGAATAAAGAATAACAACTAAGTAATATAAAATCCACATTATAATAAGTATTTCTCGAGATAGGTATATCACTGTGTACTTTTGCTTCCGTTTAGCTTCTCAACATTTTTAAAGTTAGCCAAACCTTATGGCTCTTCTGAAGGGGGTGAGGACTGTCTTTGGGAAACTCCCGGTCTCTTCCTGATATATTTCTCTCGGCCTCCTCCCGTCTCCTGCCTTCTTGATTCTCGCACTATTTCCCAAGCGGAGCAGGATAATTCCTCAGTCAGGCTTTCCCTCGTTTTGGTCATGCTGATGGGCAACCCTCTGGCCTTCATGTCTGTAGTCGCCTCTTCCACTGTCTGGTACAACCGCGTCCCGTTGTCATAAAACACTCAAAGTTTAGCAGGGTACGGAGTTTGAAATCTAACCTTTTTTTGCTTTAGTACTCGCTTTACTTCAGAGTATTCTTTGCGTTTCTGCAGGACCGCGGGGGGAGGTAATCTTGGGCAAAATATATTAATTTATCATCGAAAAACACTCTCTTCTTACCCCAGGCCCTTCGTAGAATCTCCGCCTTGGTGTTGTATCGAAGGAATTTAATTATTATTGAGCGTGGCTTTCTATCCTGGGTAGGCTTCGGGACGAGCACACGATGGGCTCTTTCGACTTCCAGCTTCATAGCCGAGGGAAGATCCAGCGCGTCCGCAGTAACTTTCTGACAAACTCCGTCATAGACGAGCCCTCCGCTCCTTCTGGAACATTGTAGATTCTGATATTTTTCCGCCGTGATCTTCCCTCCAGGTCAAGCAGTTTACCTTCTTGGTGATGTAATATTTTTGTTGTCTTACTCAGTATCCGTTCCATGTTTTGAACGTGATCTTCCACCTTCTCAATTCGAGTCTCTGCCACCGCTATTTTTTGATTGACGCTGGCGAGCTCTGACTTAATATCACGGAGCTGTTGCTTTATATCTTTCTGGACCTCCATTATTTCTTTCAGGATTTCGAACATATTCGCTGTTTCGCCTGACCGAGGCCCAGCGTCCGCCTCGCTAGCACGCGGTCGGGTAGGAGAGCCGCTCGCTGCACTCCTCTCGGCCGCAGGGTCGCTTTTTTATTTCCATTCCTTTTTCCCATTCTTGCCCCTCTTTTCAGTTCAAAATATTTTTCGAAAAATATTATATTTGATGGGTTAATGGGGCTTAATACATGTTTTTCCGGAGGAGCTAGTGACTTAAGCTGCCATTCTTGACGATGACGTCACCGGAACCTCTGGCTGAAGATTTCTGTGAAGGTTTCTTGTCTAGTATACACAAATTTGGCAGCTCATGATTTAACCTGTCTTTAACATTCTGCATTGTTGAGCAGCCTCAATCTAGCTCTCAGCCAGGTCAGGGAGAATATGCTTTAAGTACCTTTTTCTGGATTGGCAAAGACTGAGAGGAGACCTGATAGCACTTTATAAGATTTTGAGAAGCATAGACAGAGTACATCACTGGTATCACTTTCCAAGGTTTGAAATGTCCAGTAATAGAGGGCATGCATTTTAGATCTGGGTAGGTAAGGTCAAAGGAAGGAGTGGTAGTGAAGGCAAATCTGATAGGGGCATTTAAGATGTTCTTAGACACACAGTTACGCAGAGAATGGAGAGATATGGACATTGTGTAAGCAGAAGAGATTAATTCCATTAGCCATTTATTTACTAGTTTATTTTGTTCAGGACAATATTATGGGCTGAAAGGCCTGACCCTTCTATTTTTATCCTTCACTACTTTTATATGAATTTCATGAGAAATAAAGTTATTTGTTAGTTGTTTTAAATGTGGCTGTGATGGTGCTGATTGGAACCATTCTCTGTTGGCTCCGTTCTCCACTGGGGCCCAGAACATGATTGCCAAAAATAAGGCTAAAGCTCTTGCAATCAAACTGAAGTGCCAAGAAGCTGATTCATCTTGGTTTTCTTCTCAGATTCTCACAGCAAAAGCAGTTCATCTTCAACCTCTTCAATCTGTTCCATGTAATATTGGAGTGAAAGTTGGAGAGCACTGAATTGAGTAGATAGATTAGATGCTTGTGTCCAAGCTGTAGCACTGACGACATCTGCTCTGGAGCTAGCCATGCCTTGTGTCACACTGTTCCAATGAAGTAACAACTGTGGCATATACCTAACACATTGGAAAATTGCTGAAGTGTGTCATGTCAACAAAATGCTGGGCAATTCCAACCTGGCTAATTGCCAACAAATTGGTCTGCTTCCAATTATCAATAAAAACACTAAAGATGTTGTCAACAGAGCATTCAAGTAGCACTTATTCACCAATAACTTGCTCATCAGTGCCCAAATTTAATTTTCGCCAGTGGCTGCAGTGTGCCCCATCGACAAAATACACTGCAGTTACTTACCTAAGCTATTCCAACAGCATCTCTCAAATGTATGATCTTTACAACCAAGAGAAATAGCAGTCCTTCTCATTCCATTCAAAGCTGCACATCCCTTTGATTTGGAAATATTCGCCATACCTGGGTCTAACTTGGAACTGCCCATCAGCAATGCTGTTGGAATATCTTCACTAGAAGACTATTGGGGGTCAAGAAAGTAGCTCATTGCCATCTTCTCAAGAGTAATAATGGATGGGCAATAGATGCCAGGCTTGCCAATGAGACCAGAGTCCTGAATGTTGAACAAAAGGCAACAAAAGCAGCTATCCATACTATGGGGGAAAAAAAACCTTGGGTGTCAGTACTTGTAGAGAATTTTTTTGGATATAAATATGGGTGTAAACCAGAATCTTTTACTATACAGGTAGTCCCCGAGTTACGAACATCCAACTTACAGACAACTTGTACTTATGAATCGAGGAAGGAGAACACCATCTGCCATTTTAAGTCGGATCGCGAAGCCGTCCGCCATTTTAAGTCATTGCCGTTGACACTGTGTTGAGTGTTGAACTTTGTATATGGCTTAAATTTTTCTTAGTAAGATTCACCCTGACACCTCCCTCCCCCATCGTTCCGGTCGGCTGGTGGCACAGTGAGATCTTGATGTCGATCCAATGACTCCCGTACCATCCGTGCCGGGTTGATGTCGAGCTCACAACTCGACCTCATAAAAAAAACACTGCCACCTCCAGTTTAAATTCCCATGTGGAATATTGTGGAGGATCAAATACTCAAACCCAGCACAGTCCCCACTTGTCCGATTTAGCCAGTCTCAGTGCCGTGGGCCTTAGGACCCAGCGGACCTCGGGAGCCGGTGCAGGTCAGGACCCACCGCCCGCAGTGTTTCTGTTCCATTGACGGGAAGCAATCGAGATTGAAAATAAAGTGGAAATAATAAAGCTTTTGGAAAGAGGTGAAACGACATCAGTCATTGGAAAAGCGTTAGGCTACAGTCAGTCAACGATCGGAACAATTTTAAAGGATAACAGATAAAGTGAGAATAATGGAGCATGTGAAAGACCCTGCCTGGATGAAAGCTACAATTATTACTAAGCAATGTAGTGGTTTAATTATTGGAATACATACGTATCTTAAGTGTTTTAAGTACATAGAAAGGTAAAATATATACTATATACTAAGACAAACTTTTGACTAACTGATGCTAAATAATACCGGATGTACCTGTTTCGACTTACGTACAAATCCGACTTAAAGATGGACTCAGGAACGGAACTCGTACATAACCCGGGGACTGCCTGTAATTTGGTGTTTCAGTATTTTAACTGGCTACTTACAAAACCTTAGATGTGAGCTGAAGCTCAACATTTCCCTTGATAGCATCAAGTACTTTTGGAAAAGAAGTAAGGATAAAACATTGAAATTTGTTCCAAGTCAGTGGCTTTAATGATCTATATAATCACAATTGGATGTTCTATGCTTCGATTGAGATTGATTGTTAAGTGCATTTCTAAAAGACTAATGTATGAAACAGCCAGGTCTACTGGTCTGTCTGGATTTCTAAGCCATGGGATTCAAACTACCATCAATTCAAATTATGAGAATCATTTAAATAATGCACAATTTCAAAGGTTTTTTCAAATCTACAAACCATAGTTTAACATTAGATTAGAAAAGTTCAGTGGCAAAATAGGCACTGGGGAGCAATTTGAAATAAATTATAAACATTGACTTGGCCCATGCAATTGTCTAAAGTTACGATGTAGGGAAATATTTTCATGACTACATTATCAGAGTATAAAAGGAATCTTTCTCAAAAGAGTCATCATGGAAGAAAGATTTGAGCTTAGATTGCAGTTTGTCACTATTTTTAAGAATTTGATAAAACATAATTTAATGAGGTTTATTCCAGATTTCCCATCCAACCATGAAAATTACAATCTACAAAGAAAATGCACTGAGAGACATAAGCAAGAAATGGGCAATACTGTGAGAAAATACAAGAAGGAAAAGGAAGGAAGGAAGCCCTTTGCTAGAAACTGAATAACATTATACTTTTTTCAGCATTTTGTTATTGAAAATCATTTTTTTCTAGAGTAATTTTCATCATTGTGCATTGATACAATTTCATTGACACAAAGGACAGCATCTACTAAGAACACAATATGAGAATCCGTGAGCATTATTTTGAAAACAACTATCATTTGGCACTCTTGAGGCAATCGAGTCTTCCCAATGCAACACTAGGCTGGGGCCTTGATCTTAAATGACATGGACAACCTCTTCCTGTCTACCCACCAATCCCACAACCACTCCTCAGTCACTATCCTGTGGTATACTCCCAATACCATAATTTGCCAATGCCCATTGCTCTTTATCCTGCATGCTCCCTTTGTACCAGATCTTTCAAGCACCCAATGCCCCCACTGTTGGTGACAGTCTGCAAATACACCCAATACACCTCATTCTCAGTGTGACATTTTTCTCTCACCATTGGTGTGACTATTGCTCCTAAACTACATTTCCCTCCCCCGCCCAACTAAATATTCCAACAAAAGCCCACAAAGCTTTCAAAAGGGCTTTAATGCCAATCCTCTATCAAAATTGAAGACTCAGAGAAGACAAATGTGAACACATTTTTGACATCATAATATGCAATGCCAATTAGGTTATGAATATAAGTTCTCAAGGACCTTTGGGCACATGAGAAAATTTAAGATCTGGTATTTGCATAGTACATTTGATGAGCTCTGAAACATCCTAAAGTGCTCCACTGCCATTGAAGTATTTTCAAGTATGGTCTTTGATATCAATATATTTAAAGGGCCATGATTCCCAGAAGATTTAGTTTCAATCATTTTAATTCAGGCATAAATACTGGCCAGTGCACTGTTGAACCATCACTCCTTCTTTAAAAAAGTGCATTAGATTAATTTTAATTAGATTAATTCAGTTGTTGTTATGGACAAAAGAAACTGCAAAAGGCTTTTCTCTGACTCTTAGAAGGATGTCCTTCTGTACTTACTTCCCCTCCAGTTTCTATGGCCTGATGTGATTCATTCCCCAGTGATGGTGCTGTTCCCAGAGCGTCAGCCTCTGAGAAGTATTCTGTTACAGCACTAAGGAATGCTCACTAATGTGCATATTTGAAGGATGCCTTAGGGTGCTTGTTTCTGGAATAGCAGGAATTGTGATTTGAATTTGGTTGTACCTTTCCTCACCATTCCAATGCCAGGAAGTAGCTATTAACGAGAGTCACGCATTTACACTCTTACAGGTTCTGGGAGACATAAGTACATGTCACAATTATAGGAAAGGGGCTTCTAAAAGCTTATTTCAGGGTCAGAACATCTTTCAAGAAGGTAAACCCTATTAAGGAATCAGGCACTGGCGGGGCACTGAAAACCTCTCAAACAACTGGCTAGAGTGTCCAAGGTCATCTTCAACTTCTCACTGCTACATTTAGAGGTTCCCACCTGTTTTAAAAGGGCATCAATCATACCAGTGCCCAAAAAGAGTAACATGAGCTACTTTAATGACTATTATCCTGAAGTACCCACACCTACTGTGAGGAAGAGCTTTGAGAGGTTAATTGTGGCTAGAATTAACTGCTGTGTGAGCAAGCACATGGACCCGCTGCAATTTGCCCACCAGCAGAACAGGTATGTAGTGGATAAAATCTCACTGCTTCTCCATTTAGCCTTGGACCACGTGGATAACAGCAACACCAACAGCAGGCTGCTTATTAATTACAGTTCAGCATTCAACACCGTCATCACCTCAGTATTAATCAATGAGCTCCAAATTGGGGCCTCTGTACCTCCCTTGTCAATTGTATCCTTGACTTACTCACCCGGAGATCGCAGTCAATGCAAATCAGAAATACTATCTCCTCTTTGCTGACAATCAACATAGGCACTCCACAAGAATGCATGCTGAGCCCTCTGCTCTGCTCTCTGGACACTCATGACTGTGTAGTTAGCTCAAATGGCACCTATAAATTCACTGATGACACAACTGTTATTAGTAGAATCTCGGATGGAGACAAAGAGGTGTGCAGGAGTTAGCGAGATTGACTGCTTTAAAGAAATCTTGCCTGAGGATTATTGCCGCACATGATACTTTGCTGTTTCCTACTGCATTGCAGAAGGGATAGAAAGCTCAAATAGTGATTATAATGTGAGGACTCCTCTGCTTTTTATAACTGTAATCTTTGATTTCAAATGTGGAAACGGAATTTTGCTCCATTGCAGGACTGTCATAATATATGCATTCATCCTTCACATTCAAACTCTGACAGACTCCCAGCAACTTCCTACTGTAGGTTCCACCTCTTTCATAAACATCTTTCGTTTGATGTTGCTCTCATTTCTTAATTGCTGATGGACTTTGGTGAATAGATCTTATTAATAACAGTGCTCTGGTTCTAAAATATGGATACCAGGCAACCTGTAACTTACTAACTCAGGAACCTAAGTAAAATACACCAACACCATATTCATATGATTTACAGCTGCACAATATCTTTTTTTTAGGTATTGCAGAGATAAATTTCTGGACCACTCATATGAATTGTACACACATAGGCCAGTTTATTGTGTACACCTTATTTAGTACACCTGTTTGTTAATGCAAATATCCAATTAGCCAATCATGTGGCAGCAACTCAATGCATAAAGGCATATAGACATGATCAAGGGGTTCAGTTGTTCAGAGCAAACATCAGAATGGGGAAGAAATGTGATCCAAGTGCATTTGACCATGAAATGATTGCTGGTGCCAAACATTGTGGTTTAAGCATCTCAGAAGCTACTGATCTCCTGGGATTTTCATGCACAATAGTCTCTAGAGTTTACAGAGAATGGTGTGGAAGACAAAAACAACAAAAAAAAAATTGAATGGCAGTTCTGTTGATGAAGGAAGCCAGACTGGGTCAAGCCAGCAAGCAGGTGACAGTAATTCAAATAAACATGCATAACAGCAGTGGTGTACAGAAGAGCATCTCTGAATACACAACATGTCGAACCTTGAAGTGGATAGGCTCCTCAGTGTTACGTAATGTGGGGACAGTATTCAAAAACCCTTAGTTTATCGTTGTTCTTCCCCATATATATTTCAAGCCTACCATTAATCAAAATTGTGCAATGTCTTTTCTCTCAGACATCTTAAAAGCTGCTTAAAACATTCCACAGAATTCTTTCAAAACAGTAATTACTGAGAAATTTATGGAATAATTATTCACTGTCCCAAAGGAGGAGCAATGCCAGACAAGCATTTGCAGTAAATTCCTTCATGTTTTAATAGTTTTTTTGGATGATGGGACTTGTAGTAACAAGCAAAGTGAAAAGGACAGCTAAAGTTCATTAAAGGTAGCATTGTAGTAATTTTATTCAAGTTAAAGTATGAGGTAGTGTTCATGGGTTCAATGTCCATTTAGAATCTGATGGCAGAGGGGAAGAAGCTATTCTTGAATTGCTGAGTGTGTGCCTTCAGGATCCTATACCTCCTTCCTGATGGTAACAATGAGAAGAGGGCATGTCGTGGGTGGTGGGGATCCTTAATGATGGACACCACCTTCCTGAGGCACCATTCCTTGAAGATGTCTTGGATACTATTGAGGCTATTATCCATGATAGTGCTGATTAATAATACAACTTTCTGCAAATTACTTCAAACCTCTGCAGTAGTCCCATACCAAGTGGTGATGCAGCCAGTCATATTGTCATACAGGGGGCATTGAGACTGGACCCAAATGCAGGACACAGACACTGAAGTACTAAGGACAGGACGGGACAAAACTAAAGCTTAGGACATTGATGCACCATCAATAACTCACGCCGAGACTTAGGAAGTGAGATATCGGCTTTTATTGACTGAAGAACAACACTACATCCTGGGGAAAATGAGGGAGAGCAGCAGGCCACAGTCGCCTTTATACAGGGGTCTGTGGGAGGAGCCACAGGGGTAGTCAGCAGGGTCTTGGGAGGAGCCACAGGAGCAGTCAGACAGGTATATCTAGTTCACCACAGACATGTTGCAGACAGGGCTGGGGAAGCAGGACCAGGACAAGGGATTGGGAACAAGGAGCCTGGGGGGTCTCTGAGCTCGAGACTGGACATGGACCCAGAGCCTGGGCCTTGACTTGGGCTCAGACCCCCAAACCAGGCAAAGACATGACAAGGCCTGGGTTCTAGGAGTTGGAGATTTGGGTTCCTGGAGTTCTAGGGAGCTAGCCTCCTGGGCAGGATGCAGGACACAACCCGACAGAGGCAAGGGACAGGAAGGGACAGAACCAACCACAGGGTAACGGCAAACCAGCCTGGCTTACCCAACAGAGGCGAGGGACAGGGAGGGACAGAACTAACCACAGGGTAACGGCAGTCAGCCTGGCTTACCTGACAGAGGCAAGGGACAGGGAGGGAGCTCAGTCTGAGGTGGCTCCAAGACTCGAGGCAGCCAGTAACCTCAGCAGGCTACAGAACAGCCAAATCCATAACTCACTGAATGAACTAGCCTTCCATCAGTGAGTTACTCCAAACAGGGACTGACAAGACAACCCCCCAGCTACACTCAATCCCAGAGCCACTTATATTCCCAGCCAACTAGATGAGCATTAGGTGCAAATGCTTGAGTCCAACCGAAAACAAGGGACAGTCAGAGGACCCAGAGTCCGGAGTCTGCGGACCGGAATGTGAACCGGAATGCGGAATAAGGCCCAGACCATGACACATATATACTCTCCATGGTACATCTGTTTTAGTTTTTAAGTGTTTTAGGTGGCAGAGAAAATTTCCTCTAATTTCTAATGAAATATAGCCACTATCTTACTTTCTTTATAGTTGAATCAATACTTTGTGACCAGGTTAGGTCTTCAGAGAAATGAACACCCAGAACTTGAAATGGCTTATTCTCTCCAATTCTGATTCCTCTACGAGGATTGGTTTGTGTTCCCTGGCCTTATCCTTCCTGGTCCACAGTCAGCTCTTTGGTCTTACTGACGTTGAGTTCAAGGTTGCTGCTATGACACCACTCAACCAGCTGGTATACCTCACTCCTGTACGCCCTCTCGTCATCATCTGAGATTCTGCCAACAATGGTTGTATCATCAGCAATTTATAAATGGCTTCGAGCAATGCCTAGCCACACAGTCAATGCAATTTAAATAATGTGACTACAGCCTTAACAATTTCTGGGACTCGGATATTGCTCTTTAGAGGATAAAATAGTTGTACTTTTTTTTAAGAGATGTAAGATTGCAATCTGTACATCTTTAAATCTTTTGATTGAAACTTAGAAAGTTAAATAGCTGCCAGTGATGAAGTTTTAAGGGTATTGTGGAAGTAGGGAATGATTTTATAGGACTTTGCAGTTTGTCAGCATGACTTGTGTAATACCCATCCCATGTCACTGCCTGATTGATTTATACTCGCCCCATGTGACTACTGCCTGATTGATTTACGCCCGCCCCATGTGACTACTGCCTGATTGACAAAGATAGCTGACTTCGGTATACCTATCAAACCAGAAAGAAGACTGATTCCTTCTGTTTGCACACGTTCTATAATGATTAACAACTCTTTATGGTATAAAGGCCAATGCTGTACTAACTTCTCCATGGATTGTCATCTTATTGTGGTGGAGAGGCTTGTGTGGTCCTGAGATCCCGAGAGCGATGCTGTCTGGAGCTATGCTCCTGGTAGGATCACCTATGGCGGCAAGGTCGAGGGTGAGGTCCCTGACAAAGAACAATCCAACCAAGACCTCACAGGAACAGGCAGATGAAGTTACTTCAAACACAACGGCTGTGAAGGCTGCAACAAATCCATCAGCTCCAATCGTCGTGGTTTCCATGCCATTGGAATCAGTTACTTCATTTGTGAAGTATTGTGTGCTTCTTGGAGTGCAACATCAAGTACATGTTAAACGAATACATGCACAGGTGTCTTTGCTCTGTGGGCCACATCTTCAAGTCTTTCGGCAATCGGGGGAGGGCGATGGGAGCAGGTAATGTGATGGCTGGAAGCTCCTAGTCAAGAACCAGCACGAAAGAGGTAAATATTTGATTCAGTCGCTCAACTTTTGGACAGAAGCAGGAAAATTGTTTGATAGCAGTATTCACGTCTGAGCAGCCCTATTTAGGATCCACTCTGCTCACCCTGAACTGGGAGGGGGCTAGAAAAGGTGCCCTAAAAATAGTCTGCTTCACCCCATCCTGCCTGGAAAGCCGCATCCAGAGGGATCACCATCATGCAGTCAAAAAGCATCCAGAAGTGAAACTATGAAATTTGGAACCTGGAATATACGAATTCTGATGGATAACCCGAAGTCAGACCGACCAGAGTGGAGAACTGCCTTTGATGCCTGGGAACTCCAAAAATTCAAATTTGACATTGTTGCTCTGAGTGAGACCTGCAGAGCTGAAGGGCAACTAAAGGAAGAGCAAGGTCAATACACCTTTTTCTGGAAAGGACTTGATCCTGAACAACCGAGGATTCATGGAGTACGTTTTGCCATCCAAAACAGCCTACTTCAGAAGTTGACAGAGCAACCACAGGGAATCAACGAACGTCTCATGACTCTGCAAATCCAGCTCATCAAGAACCAACACACCACCATCATCAGCACCTATGCTCCAACTCTGGACACTGAAGATGAAGTAAAAATGAACTTTTACGCCCATCTTGACGACGTCCTTTCCTCTGTTCCCAACAAGGACAAGATCATTCTCTTGGGAGTCTTCAATGCCAGAGTCGGGTAAGATCATAGGCTCCAGACAAGAAGAATAAGCAAGGAAGGAGTTGGCAAAGTCAATGCCAATGGAACACTCCTCCTCACCAAATGTGCTGAACACAACTTGGTGATTACAAACACCCTACTTCGCCAGAAAAACAGGCACAAAGTCTCCTGGCAGTACCCACGCTCCAAACACTGGCACCTCATCGACTACATCATCGTACGATCTCAGGACCAACAAGATGTACTGATAACAAGAGCTGTTACTGGTGCCGACGAGTGCTAGATAGACCATCGACTCATCTCGTCCACCATGAGAATGAAGATTCGGCCCAGAAGGAAACACCAAAATCAGAACACTATTAAGAAACTCAATGTTGACATCCTTCAAGACATTAACCATGTACAGAAGTTCCAACAAAATCTTCAAGAACAACCGCCTCAACAAATCCCACCATCTGTAGAAGATCACTGGAATCAATTGAAGAACGCTATCATCACCTCCTGCAAAGAAACAATTGGGTTCTTGATGAAAACACATCAGGATTGGTTTAATGATAATGACAAACTACTCCAACAACTCATCGACGAAAAGAGAAAAGCTTTCGTTACCTTACAAAATGACCAACAATCGGCTACCAAAAGGAAACATTATCAGGAATGCAAGGCTGCAGTCCAGAAGAGCACCCAAAACCTGAAAAACCAATGGTGGAGGAAGAAAGCTCAGGAAACCCAACAATAAGCAGACGCCAACTACACTCGAGGCTTTTTCAATGCAACTAAAGCTATTTTTGGCCCATCCACTCACGGTCAAGCCACTCTCAAAAGCAAAGATGGTTCAAACATCCTGAAGAACAATGCTGACATCAATTCTAGATGGAGGGAGCACCTCTGAAGATCTTCTAAATCAGACCGTCTCATTTGACAGGAATGTGATTAACGACATTCCAAAACAGCCCACTGACGACTCCCTAAACAAAATACCAACACTTGAAGAAATCAAGGAAGCCATCAAAACCTTGAAAAACAACAAGGCTGCTGGACTCGATGGAATACCAGCTGAGGTCTACAAAATTGGAGGTAACCCACTTCATTACCAACTGCATCAACTTCTCATCTAGATCTGGATAAAGGAAGATATACCAGCAGACTTTAGAGACTCAGCAATCATTATCATCTACAAAAGGAAAGGCGATCGATCCGAATGCGGAAACTATCGTGGAATTTCCCTGTTAGCAACAGCAGGAAAGATCCTCACTTGGATGATAAACAACCGGCTCAAGCCTTTAGCCGAGAAGATCCTTCTGGAGACACAAGCCAGTTTTAGACCATCACGTGGAACAATTGACATGATCTTCACAATGCAACAACTACAAGAAAAATGTTGTGAACAATTTCAACCTTTATACATGGCATTCATCGACTTCACCAAAGCCTTTGACTCGGTATCGAGGGAACTCCTATGGGTTTTCCTGTCCACCTACGGATGCCCTGAAAAGTACATTCGAATCCTGAGACTCCTCCACGATGGCATGCTTGCCACAGTCATGGTCAGCAACTGTGAGCCTTTTCAAGTTAGATCAGGAGTAAAACAGGGATGCATGATTACCCCAACTTTGTTCACCATCTTCATTGCAACAATCATCCACATCATCAAGGATGACCTACCCCCAGGAATTGAAATTGTCTACAGAACAGATGGCAGATTTTTCAATCTTGCCCGTCTCAAGTCCAAAAACAAGACATCCATGAGTTCCCTCATCAAGTTCCAATATGCAGAAGACAACAGTGTTGCAGCCCTCTCAGAAAACCACCTACAACAGATTCTGACTGCCTTCAACCATGCATACACGAAACTTGGACTTACTATCAATTCCAGGAAGACTCAGATCATCTACCAACCGTCACCAACTAAGACAAATCGGATAGAACCAACAATTCAACTTGGCGTAACAACCCTGGAAAACGTGGACCACTTTTCGTATCTTGGAAGTCACCTCTCCTCCATTGTCGATCTTAATGACGAGATCCAACATCATCTTAAATGCATTGGAGCAGCTTTTGGATGTCTCCGAACAGTCTTTCATGATTGTGACACCCGAACAGACACGCAACATGTTAGTGTACAAAGCAGTGGTGATCCCAACGCTCCTGTATGCATCAGAAACCTGGACAACATACCGACGACATCTGAAGGCACTTGAAAAGTTCCATCAATGCTGTCTTCGAGGCATCTTAAATATCAGCTGGGAAGATAGAAAAACCAACGTCAGTGTGCTAAATGAAGCAAAAACAACGAGCATTGAAGCCTACATCATCAAAAACCAACTAAGATGGAGCGATCATATTGTTCGGATGAAAGACGAACATCTGCCAAAACAAATCTTCTACTCCCAGATAAAAGAAGACGAAGGGAAAAGAGGCAGAAAACAGAAGAGATTCAAAGACGTCTTAAAAGCCAACATGAAGAAATGTAACATCAACATCAACAATTGGGAAACCAATGCCAAGGACAGGAAACTCTGGCAAACCATCATCCGAGAAGGAACAGCAACTTTCGAAGCCAACAGATGTGCAGAATTAGAAGAAAAGAGAAGAAAATGGAAAGAGAGGCAGCAACAACCAAAGCCTGATCTGCCATCTGGAACTACCTATCCTGCATGCGGAAGAACTTTCAAAGCCAAGATTGGACTCATAAGCCACTTGAGAGCCCATAAATAGATCAACGGAACGAAGACCATCATCCTTGACCTCAAGGTTTAGCCACGACGATGATGAGAGGTCTGCTATAAGCCCTCGAGGGAGAGGAACACTGTACCGCTGGTATTTAGCTTTGCTGGCTGAGATTTAAGGAATAAACTGGTGAAAAGGATAAAGTAAAGAACTGTTTGTGGTGTGGTTATTGGTCCAGCAAATTTAAGTTTACATAAAAAGAGCAGTGCATTACTGGCCGAAGTTCCAGATTTCCTTTGGCGACAGACAGTACTGGTGGTTCCCCATACCACCATTAGGGTTTGCCCTGGGTTCAAGCCAAAGAGCCTAGGGTTCCTTGCCTACACCCTCATGAAACAAGGCTCCAGCACCGAGGGAGACTGGCAAGACTTGGCTGTAGGCCAACTGCGATACTGGAAGAATTCGGAGGTAAAGATGGGACATCTGGTAAGACACTCTTTTAATATTGACCAAACCCAAGACATTGTACCCCATCTCTGTGTAATTTCAGGCCATGATGTTGACCGCACCAACTGCCCCCCGTCCGGATCACCATGGAAGAAGGACAGACTCTCCCATCTCTTCCGCAATACCCCCTCAAACCCGAGGCAATGTTTTATGAGGATGGAAGCTCCTTAGTGGATCCAGCAGGGAAACGATGTTCTGGCTATGCGATAATGACGGACAGTGAAGTAATTGAGCAGGCCTCTTTTGAAACAGCTGTCTCCACCCAAAAGGCTGAGCTGTTTGCTCGGAATCGTGCCTGTATCCCAACAACAGACTGAAGTGCAAACATTTCCACAGACTCCCATTACGCATTGGAGTTACAGGATTCCTGACTACCTCTGGCCATCTCATTAGTAATGCTATCTTTGTAAACAATTTACTCACTGTTCTACAGCTATCTTGAGTTTTGTCTATTATTAAATTATCTATTCTATTATTCTATATTCTATTATTATTCTATTATCTATTTATGGGCTCTCAAGTGGCTTATGAGTCCAATCTTGGCTTTGAAAGTTCTTCCGCATGCAGGACAGGTAGTTTTGTCTATTTGTCTATTTCCCAGTACTGGGGAATCTGATGAGATATCTAAGGGTAATGCTAGGGCTGTTGCAGCAGCCAAACAGACAGCCTTGAACCCCACACTTTTGATCCCCTAGGGAAATAGGCAGGCCTCAATTAGACGTGACCCACAGATGGGTATGCCAGATATGGGGGAAATACTTAAGTTCCAGGGGGACGCCCCTGAAGAAGAGCGCAAACTATGGTCCCAAATGAGACAAATTTATGGGTGACCCCTGCGGGACAGGTCTGTGCTCCATCTGTGTTTCTACCTGTTCTGATAGATTATGTACATAATTGTACACACCTGGGCAAGGAGGCAAAGGTTAATACATTATTACAATCTTGGTGGCACCCTGATTTCCAGCAAGCAGCTGAAAAGCGAGCTAAAGTATGCTTAATTTGTAAGGAAACGAATGCTGGAAAGGGGTTGCCCTGTGGTTCCGGAACCACCCCCTTGCCTAGTGGGCCTTTTTCTTGTTTGCAACTTTACTTTACAGAACTACCTAGAGTACATTGTTATAAGTATTTTCTTAGTGATAGTAGATGTATTTAGCAGATGCATTGAAGCTGTTCCCACAACTAATAACACTGCTATGACTGTTGTAAAAATATTGCTAAAAGAAATAATTCCCCGCTATGGACTTCTGGAAATGATAAGCTCGGACAATGGGCCACACTTTGTAGCCAAAGTAAATGAGGAAGTTTGCAAGGAACTTGCCATAAAACAACAGTTCCACGGCACGCATCATCCAAAAGCAGCCGGCATAGTGGAACGAGCCAATGGTACCTTGAAAGATAAATTGGCTAAACTGACACAAGAAACTGGATTGACCTGGTTGAAGGTTTTACCCTTAGCCCTATTCCACATGAGAATCACGCCATCAAATAAGACGGGGTTATCTCCTGTAGAAATTATCTATGGGAAGCCTAGGAGGACCCCATGGGGACCCTGACTTTGTGCGCCGCTCCTCCCTGAGAGCATACCTTGGGGGAGGCAATGGGAAAATACTTATGTAAGCTAACGAAAACTCTCCAAAGCTTGCATTCACAGGTACGACGGGCCTACCGAGAGGACAAAATCCAGTCTAGAGGTGACTACCCCATGATTGAGCCTGGAGATTTCATCCTGATTAAAAACTAGGATTGCAAGAAGTTGGAACCTAGGTGGAAAGGACCATACTAAGTGCTACTGACAACACCCACGATGGTGAAGGTGGAAAGGCAGCTCTGCCGGATACATCGAACGGACTGTTAACGTGTGGAGAAAGAAACCGATGAGGACTAAGCAGAGGAAGATGTATTGGTTGACATTGACTGTTGTAACGCTGGGTGGGGGGGGGGGGCGGCTATCGTGGTATCATTTTTATCCCTGTGCCATACCTATGCCTGGGCTGACACCTTACTGCCCTATTGTCCTGTTTATTATTTATTGTAATGCCTGCACTGTTTTGTGCACTTTATGCAGTCCTGGGTAGGTCTGTAGTCTAGTGTAGTTGTTTTTTTCTCTGTGTTGATTTTTATGTAGTTCAGTCTAGTTTTTGTACTGTGCCATGCAACACCATGGTCCTGAAAAACATTGTCTCATTTTTACTACTGTACATGGCAGTTATGGTCGAAACGACAATAAAAGTGACCGGACTTGACTATGCTAAGCAGGTAAAACGAGGGGCATGTTGGGTATGTGCTGAAATCCCACAGCACGGTAAAACCGTGATCCCTATGTCAGTGGTCCCCTCACCTTGGATGAACGAACCTCCCTTACCCGGTTCTACGAAAGGAGGAATGGGAGTGCAGTGAATTGTACAGAAACCTATCAACGGACAAACTGTTCTCCCTGCTGCTTTAACGGGTGGTACCTCTGATCCCCTCCCCAAGATCCATCCAAGTTGTGGCCCGGGATCAGTACAGCCTCCCCCTCCTGGACCGATCAATACCTGATGTTATTGTAATGATAATTCCAGTGCCCCATACCAGCGAGGAAACAGCACTTGTACACAGTACGCAGATACCTGCAATCCCCCGCGACCTATCAATGGGACCCATTGGGTATGTGGAAATCGAGCCTACCTATGGCTACCAGGAGAGCAGCTGGATCTTAGCGGGATAGGAAGGACAGGAACTCGGAAGGAGAACAAGAGGTGGAGTGGGTGTTATTAGCATATCTGGTGCCCCGTTTGAGAGTTATGGATCATCATAAGGAACCCCCCCCCCCCCCATTGGAATAGGCAATGAAGGGGCATAATGGAATCTGAGAGATTTTGGATGATCACCTTCCCCTCCTATGGGGCAGCCAGAAATTCCAGGGAGATAATTAACTTAGCAGCAGCCCTCGAAGAGTTAGCCAACAATACAGCCAGAGCACTAACTGATACTCAAGTGCAGGTGACTGAAATATCCACCAAAATGACTGCAATCTGGTAAACAGTCCTACAGAACCCAATGGCACTTCATTTTATTCTGGCAGAAAAAGGAGGGACCTGTGCTATTATAGGAAAAGAATGCTGATAAGTCCTCAAATATTACTGATCTATCTAAACACATAACCCAAGAGATTCAGAAAATCCAAGATGTTGGCAGTAAGCTACACAGTTTTGGGACTAGTAAGGCAGGAGGAATTGCCCTGGCCCTTTAATATATTCGGGGACTTCTGGGGGTGTTTTTGCATTTCAGAAGTCTGATTGTAATAATTTTAATTATTACCTGTAGCCTATGGTGCCTTTGGCCATGTTTTGTCTCATGTTGTAGAAGCGACAATCTGTTGTGAAAGGTTATCATGTAATGATAAAAAGGAGGAAATGATGAAGTTTTAAGGGTGTTGGGGAAATAGGGAATGATTTTTTAGAACTTAGCACATTGTCAGCATGACTTGTGTAATACCAGCCCCGTGTGACTGCCTGATTGATTTATACCCGCCCCGCGTGACTATTGCCTTATTGACAAAGATAGCTGCCTTTGTCATACCTGTCAAACCACAAAGAAGACTGATTCCTTCTGTTTGCACATGTTCTGTAATGATTAACAACTCTTTATGGTATAGCCAATGCTGTACTAACTAAGTTAGAGGTCCGCTATGAGCCTCCAGAGGGAGAGGAATGCTGTCCCACTGGTATTTGGCTTTGTACCTCTCGCCGGCTGAGATTTAAGGAATAAACTGGTGAAAAGGATAAAGTAAAGAACTGTTTGTGGTGTGGTTATTGGTCTGGTGAATTTATCTTTACACCAGGAAAGGTGATGAGTAAGTAATCTTTAAACCAAAATAGAAGTTTTGTAATGTGTTCATTTACTTCTGTCATACAATGTCAAAACAAAGGACATACAGAAGAAATTTGTATGAACGTTTTATATACTTGCAATGGTCTAAAAATGCCACAACTTTCATTTCTCAAATGCTATGACATATCTTGTCTTATTTATGGTAATGCTTTTATTCCAGATCTGTCACACAGATAAAATCTGAGGGTCAACTGGAAGAAACTCATGGACTTCATCATGAGAGCTTCTACTGCTGGCATTTCCTGCCTAGTTTATGCAGAGTTGAAGCTATTACAGAAACACCAGCTCAAGGGAAAAAAGACAGGCCAGTTCACAATGTGTAAACGTCTTAGGTAGAGTGCCTCCCAAGAGTGTAATGTCAGACTTTTGATGGAGGAAACAGAACATATTCTTATCACACAGATCCACTGACATTTATGCCTGGGGACAGCGATAAAAGGATTGTTTGGGTGTCTGTGAGTGGAAGGTTTTCTTGTGTCTGTGCTGGGGAAAATGTAAGCTGCAGAAATTTCTGAAAGCTACTCACATTTAGCATTTGATGAATGAAGTGTTGGAGACAGAAACTAATGCAAACTGAAAAAATCAGCCACATAAACTAAAAACTGTCCCCAATAGCTTTGGCCATTTTGCTCTCCAATGTTTAGGTGTTTCAACATTTTCTGAAAAGATATCAATGTAATTTAATCTAATAATAAATTAAATGCATACACTAGTGAAATTTAATACTTACATATACTAAGCATACCTAAAATGTGATATTAACAGTTAATATAGCTTGAGACTGTTAATATACAAAAATAAACATGGGGTGCATGATAGCATAGTGGTTAGCACAACACTTTACAGTACAGGCCAGCTGGGTCCTTCTGCTGCATGTAAGGAGTTTGTACATTCTCTGGGTGAATTCTATTCTGTTCAGTCCATTTTACCTACCACAAGAGATTTCCATGATCATTTTGATAGCGGTATACATTCCACGTCAGGCCAATGTCAATCATATTTTAGATGAACTGAACAATGGGATCAACATGCACAAAACAGCGCACCCTAACACCCTTGCCATTGTTTTGGGAGAGTTCAACCAGGCCAGTCTAAAAAACTCACTAAACAATTACCATCAACAGATCACTTGCAATATGAGAGGAAACAACACACTGGACCATTGTTACACCAACATCAAGAATGGCTACCGTGCTATTCCACACCCTCACTTCAGGAAGTCTGATCACCTGGCTGTACTTCAACTCCCTGAGTTTAGGCACAGACTGAAGACTGCAGCACCAGTAGTGAGGACCAAGAAGGCATGGTCAAGGGAAGCACAGGAATACTTATGGGGCTGATTTGAATTGGTGGTCTGGACTGTATTCAGGAATTCATCTTTGAATTTGCATGACAATGCTGCGGTTGTTACCAACTTCATTAAAATCTGTGTGGTTAAGTGTATGCCTACAAAGTCTTGCCAAACCAAAAGCCGTGGATGAATCAGGAGGTACGTTGTCTGCTAGATCTGTGGCATTCAAGTCTGGCAACCCAGTCCTGTACCAGAAAACCAGGTATGACTTGCGGAAGGCTATTTCAAGGGCAAAGAGACAATTTCAAATGAGGTTGGAGGTGACATTGGATGCACGGCAACGCTGGCAGGGTTTGCAAGACATTATTTCCTACAAAGTGAAACCCAATAGTATGAATGGCAGCAATACTTCACTACCAGATGAACTCGATGCCTCTATGACCACTTCCAAAGGGAGAACACAACTGTAGCTGTGAAGATCCATGCTGCACCCAGTGACCCTGTGATCTCTGTCTCAGAGGCTGATGTTAGATTGCCTTTAAAGAAGGTGAACCTTTGCAAGGAGGAAGGCCTTGATGGAGTACCTGGTAAGGCTCTGAAAACTTGTGACAACCAACTGGCAGGAGTATTCAAGGACGTTTTCAAGCTCTCACTGCTATGGGCGGAAGTTCCCACTTGTTTCAAAAAGGCAACAATTATACCTAAGAAGAATAATGTGAGCTGTCTTAATGACTATCACTCAGTAGCACTCGCATCTACAGTGATGAAATGCTTTGATAGGTTGGTCATGACTAGATTGAGCTTCTGCCTCAGCAAGGACGTGGACTCACTGCAATTAGCCTTTTGCCACAATAGGTCAACGGCAGACGGAATCTCCATGGCTCTTCACATGGCCTTAGATCACCTGGACAACACAAACACCTACGTAACGATGCTGTTCATCGACTATAGCTCAGCATTTAACACCATCATTCCCACAATCCTGACTGATAAGTTACAGAACCTGGGCCTCTGTATCTCCCTTTGCAATTAGATCCTCGACTTCCTAACTGGTAGACCACAATCTGTGTGGATTGGTGATAATATCTCCTCCTTGCTGATGATCAACACTGATGCACCTTAAGGGTGTGTGCTTAGCCTACTGCTCTACTCTCTCTATGCCCATGACTGTGTGGCTAAGCACAGCTATAAATATCATCTATAAATTTGCTGATGATACAGTCATTGTTGGTCGAACCTCAGAAGGAGATGACTTGAGCGAGATATATAGTGGAGTGGTGTCGCAACAACAATCTTGCACTCAATGTCAGTAAGACAAAAGACCTGATTGTGGACTTCAGGAGGGGTAAGATGAAGGAACACATACCAATCCTCATAGAGGGATCAGAAGTGGAGAGAGTGAGCAGCTTCAAGTTCCTGGGTGTCAAGATCTCTGAGGATCTAACCTGGTCCCAGCATATTGGTGTAGTTATAAAGAAGGCAAGACAGCATGAATACTTCATTTGGAGTTTGAAGAGATTTGGCAGTCAACAAAAACACTCAAAAACTTCTGTAGTTGTACCATGGAGAGCATTCTGACAGGCGCATCACTGTCTGGTATGGAGGGGCTACTGCACAGGACCAAAAGAAGCTGCAGAAGGTTGTAAGTCTAGTCAGCTCCATCTTGGGCACTGGCCTACAAAGTACCCCGTACATCTTTAGGGAGCAGTGTCTCGGAAATGCAGCGTCCATCATTAAGGACTCCCAGCACCCAGGGCATGCCCTTTTCTCACTTTTACCATCAGGTAGGAAGTACAGAAGCCTGAAGGCACATACTCAGCGATTCAGGAACAGCTTCTTTCCCTCTGCTATCTGAATCCTAAATGGACATTGAACCCTTGGACACCACCTCACTTTTAAAATGTATATTATTTCTGTTTTTGCAAAATTTTTAATCTATTCAATATACATATACTGTAATTGATTTACTTATTTAATTACTTTTATTTATTTTATTTTTCTTCTATATTATGTATTGCATTGAACTGCTGTTGCTAAGTTAACAAATTTCATGACACCTGCCGGTGATAATAAACCTGATTGTGGTTCTGCTCTGGTTTTCTCCCTCAGTGCAAAGACGTACAGGTTGGAAGGTTAATTGGTCACTGTAAATTATCCCATAATTGGGCTCAGATTAACTTGGGTGCTGCAGGGAAGTGTGGCTTGAAGGGCCTATTTCGTGCTGTATCTCAATTAAACATGATTCCAACAATACTTCTTGACAACACAGCAAAACAGAGGCCCAAGAATTAAACGTGTGTTCCAGGCCCTCTTTATTAAAGTTCAGATGAGATGAGGAGGCCGATCAGATATGAGGTGCTGTTTGTGCTCCCAGGTGAGAGGTTACAACAGTGAAACAGAGTCCTTTTCAATTTTTCAATTTTTTTTAATTAAAAAATTCAATTAAAAAAAGATTAAAGTAATAAGACCAAGACTCGATCCGCAAGAGAAAGGAAAAAAAAATACAAGTCATCAAACAACTGAAGTGAACAACAGAATTCCAAACCAAGAATGAGTCCTTAGTTCCAAAACCTGGAACAGGCTAGAGTAGGTCCAAAGCCTTGCTTTTAAATTCATATTAGCAGTGTAACAGGGTCCAGAATTGATCCTATGAACTGTGCTGCTATTAAGAGAGAGAGGGAGGCATCCAACGCAGTGAGAGAGAAAGACACACACAAACTGCTCAAAAGATTGATGTTATGGTTTCTCTACAAGTTGTTTACCTTTCCAAGGACACTTGCCTGCAAGGACACTCTCTTGCAGAGAGAGGAGGATGGAGCAGGTTGATGGACAGCTGCTGTCCAACATGTGGAGATGAAAACCAGGTCCGCTGGGACACAGAGAGACACAGTTTCGGACACTGAACAAGCTTTGTTGCACCCACAGGCAGGTGGGGTTTTTGGAGGATCAATTCGGGGAAATTGATCAGTGGCTCTAGCAGTGTGAAAAGATGCGACCGGTGGGAAATTATTTGTGTGTCCACCCTCGCCTGGGTGATAATTCCATCACTGAAGAACGGTCATACGGTGTTATGGTCATAGTCGGTGACTACAACAGGATTTCGGAAGACAATGGGAAGATTGACGGTGACAGCTCACCTCTCACCTCTCTCTCTCTCCAACGTTACTCAACTAACAACATCGAACTGAACTGAACTCTCTTCATCATTGTAAGACTGTATCCATTCACCCCTGGGTTTGAAAGAGCCTAGTTTTGTTCCTATTTCCACACTTATGTATATATGTATCTATATATATATATAATTGCTAACCTATTTGATATATCTGCATTTATAGTACTGCATTGCTCAGTTACTAATAAACACTATTAGTTAATAGCAATACCAGACTCCCAAAGTGTTTTCCATTTCTGCTGGCTCTTTAACCCGTCATGGGGTACATGACAGCAGCAAAATATTCAATTCAACCTGAGGCTGTGAAAAATGCTACATTAATCCATATCCTTATCAACTTCTAGGATCTTGTTTAAAAACCAACAGAGCCTGTAGGTGGTGCCTGGGGCATTCTCAATTTGACAAATACTACTGTATGCAAATGGTCCCGGTGTGGCCTCTTGTGTATCAGTGAAACCCGACGTAGATTGGGCGACTGCTTCTTCACACGCTTTCCCTCTGTCCACTACAAAAGGCGGAATTTTACAGTGCCCATCCATTTCAATTCCGCTTCTGACATGTCAGCCCATGGTCTCCTCTACTTCCAGAATGAGGCCTTGCTCAGATTGGAGGAGCAACATCTCATATGCTGTGCGGGTAACCTTCAACCTGATGGCATGAATATCGATTTCTCTAACTTCCGGTAATTTCTCTCCACTCTCTCTACTCTTTTTCCGTTCTGGTTCCCCTTCACACCTTCTTCTCATTTGCCCAACACTTTACTTTGGTGGCCCTCCTCCTCCCCTGTTTTCCATGGTCCATTGTCCTCTTCTACCAGATTCCTTCCACTTCAGCCCTTTACCTTTTCCACCAATCCCCTTCCAGCTTCTTACCTCATCACACTTCCCCCAACCTCTTACCTTCCTCCTCACCTATTACCTATCAGCTCGTACTTCCTCCCCCTTCTCCACCCCACCTTCTTATATTGGTTTCTTCCTCCTTCCTTTCCAGTCCTGGGGGAGGGTCTCGGCCAGAAACACAGATTCCATAGATGCTGTCTGACCAGTTCTGTTCCTCCAGCATTTTGTGTGTGTTTCTCAGCTGCTTCTAGTTTATTTAATACATGTTCCATGTTCCAGTTCTGATGAAGAGGCATGTTGTATTCAAGCAAATAAAAATTAAAAGGTGCTAGGGGCCTCCAAATAAACATGTTTCATGCAGCATGCTATTCCACTTCCCTTAAATGGCCATTGGTAACTAAGTCTGCTTCAAGAGTAGACCAGACGGATTGTATACTTGCTGCACCCAGCTTCTATCGGGAAGCGTGGAGGGTATGCGTCTGGTCTCATCAGGGCAGGGTGCTCCTGCACCGTTAGGGGAACAACGTTCTGGCTGCTGGGGGTATCCTGGTATGATGGGTGTCAGAAGGGTGCAGGGTAACAGGATCTTAAACAAATCCTGTTTAATACTCCTGTCCCTCACCTTGAATGTGACCACTTACAGTATATGTATGATTAGGTTGTATATATGGGTTGTGACCTTGTGTTTTTTGACACCCTTCCCTTGGGAAAAGAGACTCTGGCTATCTATGGCTCTCCTTTTATATATCTCTGTTGGGTCACCCCTCAGCCACTTTTGATTCAAACTCTTCCATAACCTGAAGTGTTGTAATCCAAGCAACACTGTCATGAATGTCCACTGAACACCCTCCTGTGCACTCCTCAGATTAATTACTGATCCAAGTTAGGGCAGGGGGCTTTGTTGCCTTCGACACTCTGTACTATTGATCTTTCTGCCCATATAAGACCAAACAAGACAGTATTTTGTAGATGAGAGCCAAAAATCTTAAATGCAGGGCACAGAAAGTCAACTGTGAAATGCATATCTATAATTTAACCATGATTCAAACATGTACAACACACAATGGAAATTGAATCTTATCTCTCTGTTCACGTTTTGAGCTGACATGTGAAAATTGCTGGACAAGTGTGCAATAATCATCTAGACTGTGCTATGAGAAAATGGAGATCTAGATGTAACTAACTGATAGTAAGACTCACTTTGAGCCTTGGGAACAAGAGGGATAGAAAGTGGAGTAGTTTCATCATCGCTACTGTTTAGATTTATTTCACCTCTCTTTGATTTTACTGAGGAATGTTCATTGATTGCCTGAATAAATTACTGTACTTCAGTTTGTGCCCTATTTTCCATAGTTGCATTAGATCTGGGTGATCGATTGTTGAAGTAAGATAAAAGGAGCAGGGAAAACCAGATTTTCAAGATCCTTTTCTGTCATGTTTCAGTACACAATTGTAAAAGAGAACAAGATGATTGTTACTCTGGATCCAATGCATTATATAAAAACAAACAATAAGCATTAAAAACATCATAAATATAAAGCAATCCTATTAAACACAATGTACAAGCAACTGTTGAATATGACCACCTACAGTATATGTAAGATCAGGTTGTATACACAGGTTGTGATCCTTCATGATACTGGAGGCCTTTTCCCGGCTAGCAATATCATGATGGCATTATGTTTATTCATTATATAATAAGGAAGGTGCTTCCTTTTTATACAGATGCTACTTTCATTGGCACATCTTGGTACGTATTAAACTATTAAACCTCCAGGTTAGGTCATGCAAACCCGTTGTAACATTTAATACTCAAGTTATGCAAAATGTAATTCTTAATATCTAGAAAGAGCAGACTAAATTGAAAATCTGCTTTGACTGTTAGTCATTTTGATTCCAGTCTTAAACATTTCAAGTATAACACCAAAGCTTCTTGTCATGAATGATACTCATAAGAAATTAGCAATTCTGAAAATACATTGACTTGAAATGTTAAATTGCACATGGTTGGTAATCACAGTTGATGTAATGATAGTTAACATAAAAGTTTAATGTTAATGGGGGGAAAAAAGATCAGGATTGACTTGAGATATTACAAATCTGTCAGCATTTTTCCTGTTGAGCCATGATTTCATTCATCAGTACAGGTTCACAACTCGGTGTGTGTGACTTGGTGCAATTCAAAACAGATGCCGGCTGTTCAACAGTAAAGCTAAAGCTTCTGAGAGAAAGATTTCAGTCAGACAGAAAACTGGGGCTAGATCCACAGATCCTCCAAGCCACAGACAGAAACACTACTTAGTGCTTTGATTATGTTTGTTCTGCAAAGTACAGAAGTACCAAGTAGAATAGCCGGAAAGTTACTTGGGGGAGATTACACAAGAATGCTGAAGAACAAATTATATTAATTGATTAACCAGCCTCTGGCAATGTGACAAAGATATATGGTTTGTTGAAATTCAGACATGAAATTTCTAGTGTTTTGGTCAAACATGACAGACTGATAGAATTCTAGGTTACATTGATGTATAGTGGGCTGTCTCCATAGCATCAACCTCTGCCCTCAGGTCACTGACATTGGCAGGCCTGTATATTCAGCAGATGGTATCAAGTCAGCCTTGAGCCCATAGATGATCCCTGTGGTCATGGTCCCAAAGACATCGAGAAAGAATAATTCTTGAAATTGCTGTGGAAAAGTAAGTGTGTTGAAGAGGGACTGACAAAAGACTGAGTGGATGGCCCTTTAGATTTCCCAGTGTATAAGCACTCTGAACATGGTCTTTGTATCAAACATCTTGCCTGTATCATTACAGTATCAAGGTAACGCCATTAAAACCAATGACTGAAAAATCCAGCAACTTGAATCAATCAACACACATGAAAAAACTGATATTTGAAAGGTTGTATTTACAAACTTTTATAAATACATGGAGGGAAAATGAGAAAAGATGGAGAAAATTGCTCTATAGAATGTCGTAATTAAAAATCAAGGACTGCATGCTGGCTAAAGCACATCTATTTTGTGAAAGACCAGATGTATCTTAGGTTCAAAGTTTCTTCAGAACTACCAGGACTTTTTGACTCCTAATAACCTTGACAGGAAGCAGAGCAAGCAGTTCAAAGTAAATTTGTTATCAAAGTACATATATGTCTTCTTATACAATCTTGAGATTTGTTTTCTTGTGGGCATACTCAGAAAATTGAAAAACCACAGTAGAGTCAATGAAAGACTGCAACCAACAAGATGGACAACAACCAACGTGCAAAAGACAACAAACTGTAAATACAAATTAAAAGGGAAAAATTATATATTTATTTATTTTAAGTTTTATTGAGATACAGCACAGAATATCAAGCCATAGTGCCCAGCAATCCCCAGATTTTGACCTGAGCCTAACCATGGGGCAAGTTTCAATCACCAATTAACCTACCAACCAATACATCTTTGGACCGTGGGAGGAAATCTGAGCATCCAGAGGAAACCCACGCGGTCATGGGGAGAACGTACAAACTCCTTATAGGCAGTGGCGGGAATATCGAGGACATGAGTTGAAGAGTCCTTGAAAGTGAGTCCCTAGGTTGTGGGAACAGTTCAATGGTGAGGCAAGTGAAGTTATCCCTCTGGTCCAAGGGCCTGATTGGTTTGGGAGTAAATACTGTTCCTGAATCTGGTGGTTTGGGTCCAGAGGCTCCCGTACCTTTTTCCCAATGGCAGCAGTGAGAAAAGCCTGTGTGGTGGGGGTCCTTTTCTGTGACACCGCTCTGTGTAAATATGCTCAATGATGGGGAGGACTTTACCCGTGATGGACTGGGCCATATCCAATACTTCTTATAGGATTTTCTGTTCAAGGGAATTAGTGTTTCCTTACCAGAATGTGGTGCAACCAGTTACATTCTGGAGTTATGAAAATACAGATATCATAATTATGAATTAACTACAAAGAGAACCAGTTTTCAGGCAATAAAACCTGTTTTTAATTTAACTTTCAACTAATATGTTGTAGCTAGTGAAACCAATGTGTTGGACATTCTACTTCTGTCCCACTGAAACTCCATTGGGGAAGACAAAAAAGGAATTTTTCTGCTATTAGCCATTGTTGAGGTACATCCTGCCACTTAATGCACATTTCAGCACAGGTCTCTTTGGTACTTTATCTTCTGGTTAGTTGCATATTCATGGACAATCTCTCAACACTGTAACAAAAACAGAAGGGATATATTTTGGGTGCCTGGGGCTTGCACTCAGAAGCTTTTGGAACAGACTCCAACATTGAATATTCCAAGGGCTCTACTAGAACAGAGTACAACACTGAAGCAGGTTCTTTGGACAATGATGTCAGTACTGGCAATTATGATTTACACCTACACTTGAGGGCAAATTTGCTAAAGCTGTTGGTAGGGTTTAAGCTGGTTAGGCAGGGAAACAGGAAGCAGAATGATTAGTCAGAGGACGCTCATTGGTGTACCTTATAGCCTACGTTATAATAAAGGACTACTTTATGTTGTAGTAACATATTGTTGCATGCGCTATTAGGTTCGTATTGATCTGTATGTATGTGCCAAGTTCAGAATCTACCAGTAAAGAACCATGAAACTTAGTTCCCGTCTCCAGCATTTTTGTTAATAACATAGTTGTGTAAACAGGCCAAATACGCAACAAATTGGCAACAAGAATTATGAACATACATCTTATCGGAACGCTGTGTTTTAGTTGATAATGACACTCGGAGGAAAAGAGAGAGAAGGGTGATGAAAAGGAGTGACACACCCATCTAGGCAGAGTGAGCTCGTGGCGCTAGCAAAAAGTACACATGAGTCAAGTGGAATGTGTACTGACTGCAAGGAGCTAACTAAAAAGAAAACAAGGAAAAATGGGACAAAATTAATATAACAAAGATGGTGATGATTGGAACCATTACAGCATTTGATAGTAGCATTGAAAACTGGGTAACATCCACACTAGACCGGATAAATCCATAACCGAAGCTTTTTCTCTTCGTTTTGACCCTCTGTCCATGCTGAAATGGAATTTTCCTCCCCTGAAAACAGAGCTTTTCTAAAAAGCTCTCCAGAGTATTTAAATCTGAGACACTGACTGACCGGTGTAGTGTGTACGGGGGTAACTGAAGCTTTTTAAAAACGCTGTCATGATGTGCTGGAACAGATGGTAGCAGCAGCGCAGCATTTCATTGTCTTCTTGAATACAACCTCCAACACCACAACACCAGGAGACTGTCCCTGAGCAGAATGTTACTGCAGCTTTGCAGTATGACAGAGAATTTCAACCCCCCGCACAACTTAACAATTTCAGAACAGACGGCAACGAGACTGAAGCCAGAAGAGTTAGAAATGAACTCACCAAATACTTTGACCCATAACTTACTGAATAAATAAGTATACTCACTTTGCCCTGTTTTCTGTCCTTGCTTGAATGAAGGTGGTTTACCTATGTATGCAAGTACTTCTCTGACAATAGATGTGTAACAGCCTAATGTAACATTGTATGGAAATACAAGATAACACTGATGCAGACATGTTTTATACATTTAACAAGGTGCTTTATTAATGTATTGCTTGTGCAAACATTCAATAGATGCAATTGTCACTACTTCCGAAATGTCATTTTTAAGTAGTAGCTTATGTTTGGCATAGACATGAAAATATTAAGGCCAAAAAAGGAAAATTGTAAGTTTCACTTTTACTCAGGGAAAAATAAAATCACTTTTGCCCAGTAACTCATTTTATTGCACAAGTTAAATACAGCAAAATGATACAGAAAGACATGGCAAAAGCAAAGGCAAATAAATGAGGTAACAGCAAGTTTCACTTTTGCCCAGTAACAAGCCTTATTGCATTTAGTTGTAGCTGTCGTCCCTTTCATTGGTAAAGAGACTATGGCTGTAGGAAATGTTTCCAATATTGTCCGTGAACACCCTGTCGGTTGCCTCCATACGCTCCAGTATTTTTTTTCAGTTTTATGTCCTCCTGCGCGACAGCCAACAGCTGTCCATCGTTTAGAAATTTTAAAAAAAGTTTTTCTAGTCTGTAACTGCACAAATGTGCTCCAAGTCTTTCACGGCGAGACCCGACACCAAATATGTCACTTGTTTTCTGTAGATGTGTCCTGCGCATGCCCAGTAGGAGGAGACTCACCCAAATACCTGTTTTGATGTGGACGGAGGTATTTTCAAAAACGCCTATCGTTTTTACAGGAACCGGCGTTTTCAAAATTATCCGGTCTAGTTTGGACGTAACCTTGCATTGAAAGAGTGGAGTTATATTGTGATGCTAACGGTGTTAATGATGAAAAGAAAGCCAGCGTCCTACTCAGTGTTATGGGAGCAAAAGCATATGGGCTGCTACAGAGATTGTTAACCCCTGAAAAGCCAGCTGACAAAATGTTCAAGCAAATAGTAGACACTCTGCAACAGCATTTCAACCCCAAACCATTGGTCATTGCTGAAAGATTTAAATTTCACAATCGGAATCAGAGCAAAAATGAAAACATTTCTGAATATTGTGCTGAATTGCGCAAATTATCAGAACATTGTCAATTTGGAGCTGGTCTATCGGACACGTTGAGGGACAGGTTAGTGTGTGGCATGCACTGTGAAACCGCACAGAAGAAACTCCTGTGTGCAAAAGACGTTACATTAGAGAGGGCACTGAACATTGCAATATCATTGGAAATAGCAGCACAGAGTGCTTCAGAGATACAACAAAAATCTCAGGAATATGCTACAAATAAAATGTCACTGAACAGAAATGAAGGAAAGAAATGTTACCGTTGTGGGAACATGTCACATGACCCTGATGACTGTTGGTTTAAAGACAAAGAATGCAGTAACTGTGGCAAACAGAGCCACATTGGCAGAGTATGCAACAGCAGAAAAAGGACAAAATACAGAGAAACAAGAAACCCCAGAAAGGAAAATACAAAAATGTACACAAAATGGAAGAAAGCAGTTCTGATGGGAATGACTCAGACAAAAGCGAATTGTCTTGTCTGCAACTTCACAGCGTGAAAGAGACAGACGATCGAAGAGTAATATGGATCACTCTACAAGTGGCAGGCTTGAGACTGAAAATGGAGTTGGACACAGGCTCAGCTTTAACAGTGATCTCTGTACACGACTACAAACAACTGTTTTCTCACATACCTCTGAAACGAACTAACCTACTGCTAAAGACTTACACAGGACAGAGAGTGCATCCCAAAGGTAAAATTAAAGTGACATAGACCTACAGAGACAAAACACAGCAGCTGAACCTCTATGTACTGAAAAATGGAGGACCACCATTGCTGGGACGTGAATTGCTCAGGAAAATCCAGTTGGATTGGCACGCCAACAAGGTACTAGTTGTGTCAGCAAAGGAGGGCAGCAAGGCTACATCTGAGAGACTGTCACAAACACTTGCTGACTCTGAGGAAGTGTTCATGAAAGGAATAGGAACACTTTAGGGCATGAAGGCAAAGATTGAGATTGAGGAAAATGCATGTCCATAATTTCACAAAGCCAGACCAGTGCCATATGCAATCCGTCCTACAGTAGAAGCAAAGCTGAAAAATCTGGAGCAGTCTGGGGTCCTGTCAAAGGTGGATTGGAGTGAATGGGCTATGCCTATTGTTCCAGTGGTGAAAAAAACCTCCAGCACAAAACCAGGAAAACCAAGCAAGATGCGTATATGTAGAGATTTTAAAGTGACTGTTGGCCTAGTTCTCCGCACAGTACAGTATCGTCTACCTCGTATTGAAAACATCTTTGCTTCCCTGTCAGGAGGGAAACATTTCACAAAAATCGATTTGGCCCAGGCTTATCTCCAAATGGAAATCGATGATGCATCCAAGAAATACCTGACAATAAATACACACAAAGGACTTTACCAGTACAACAGGTTGGTGTTTGGAATAGCATCAACTCCTGCAATCTGTCAAAGGGCAATGGACCAGGTTCTGCAGGGGATTCTAGGGACTCAATGTTACCTGGATGACATCATTGTCACCGGCAGATGACGAACATCTTTCTAATCTTGAACAAGTGCTCACCAGGTTACGAGAATATGGGCTCAGAGCTAATTGACAGAAATGTGAGTTTTACAAAAAGGAAATCTCATTCTGTGGGCATGTGATCAACAAAGATGGCTTACGCATGTCTCAAGACAAGACAGAAGCTGTGCTAAAGGCACCACCACCTGAAAATGTGTCTCAGCTGAGAGCTTATCTTGGACTAGTGAACTATTACCACAAGTTCTTGCCTAACCTATTCACAGTCCTACACCCACCAAAAGCACTATTACAGACTGGGACACAATGGATGTGGACTGAGAGCTGTGAGAAAGCGTTTCAAGAAACTAACAGACTCATAACTTCAGACGGGGTGCTCGCCCACTTTGACCCCTCCTTACCTATCCAACTAGCTTGTGATGCCTCATCCCATGGGATAGAAGCTGTGTTATCGCATAAGTTTCCAGATGGCTCAGGAAGACCAATAGCCTTTGCCTCAAGAATGCTGACTTCAGCTGAACGCAACTATGCACAGATTGACAAAGAGGCCCTAAACCTCATGTGGGGAGTCAAGAAATTCAGTCACTACCTGTATGGTCAAAAGTTTACCCTGTTGACTGTCCATCAGCTCCTCGTGTCAATCTTCAACCCAAGGAAAGGTGATCCAGTGATGACACACAAAGGCTGCAGCGATGGTCTCTTTTCTTAGGAGGTCACATGTATGACATTGAGCACAAGGGGATCAAGCAATACGGCAACATAGATGGTTTGTCACATTTACCACTGCCAACTTCAGTGATAACTACACAAATGGATTCAGCAGAGGTCTTTCACACAACAATAGTTGTACAGTTACCAGTGGCAAACAGCCTCATTGAAAGAGAAACACGCAGTGATCCTATGTTGTCAAAAGTGTATGACATCCCAGTAAAGGGATGGCCAGCGCGTGGTAACATACTGTTTCCAGCCTTCTCAGCGAGGAAGGAGCAGTTGTCAGTGTGTTGGGGAACACTAATGTGTGGCTCACGAGTTGTGATTCCTCCGAAGCTATGCACCAGAGTGCTGGAGGAACTGCACAAGGGGCACTTGGGTACCGTGAAGATGAGAATTCTTGCCCGTGCCTATGTGTGGTGGCAAGGAATCCATAAACAGATTGAGGACTTGATCAAGAACTGCTCTCGATGTCAAAAAATACAGAACAAGCCCCTCTCCATCCATGGGAGTGGCCCTCATCACCATAGCAATGAGTGCACATGGACTTTGCTGGACCATTCATGGACTCTATCTTTTTAATCGCTGTTGATGCACATTCCAAATGGCCAGAGTTCATCAAAATGGAGACAACCACATCAGAAAAGACCATTACATTTCTGAGGGCCATGTTTGCCAGGAAAGGCATACTAGAACAAATCTGCACAGACAATGGACGACAATTTGTCTCTGAAGAATTCCGAAGTTTTGTGAAGAACAGTGGAATCAAGCATTTTATATCTGCTCCTTCCCATCCATCCAGAAAGGGCTTGGCAGAAAGATTTGGGCAGACATTCAAGAAAGCCAGCAAGGCAATGGACAGCGAAGATCAACCACTGCAACACAAGATAGACAACTTCCTCCTTGCCTATCATAATGCAGTACATGCAACCACTAATCAGACTCCAGCGATGATGTTTCTGAACAAGAACCGGAGGTCCTGCATGGATCTTCTCAAACCAGATGTACAGCGTGATGTGGAGAACAGACAGTTCAAAAGCTTGAATGCTTCAGTGTGGGATAGTCAATTCTTGCATGTGATTACCGGACTGAAATGTGGCAGCCGGGTACAATTTCCGCCATAGATAGGCCACTGATGTATACAGAGGAGGTGGGGGAGAAAGTATGGAGACGTCATGTGGACCAAATCCTGGATGCTCAGGTGAAAAACACAACACCACCTTGCCTGGACTCCCCTGACATGAAATCAAACACTCCTGATGTGACCACATCAGCCTCATCTACAGAAAAGCCTGTCATCAGTGCTGATCACCCACCTGATGTACCTGTGGAGACTCAGTCCCCAAAGCAAACGTTTCAGAGCAGACATTCCCAGAGAGGCAGAGAAGACCTCCCCAGAGAATTGAGCTCTAAATGGGTCTTAGACCAAAAGTAAACAAAAAAAAAGACTTGTTATAATTTGTAAACAATGGAAGGCATTGTATGTTAAGGGTAAACATATTTGTTTAGCATAGTGCCAAGAGAGAAAACAGTTGATACACTATTAAAATAAAAGGGGAGGGGTGTACCATATGGCCTACATTATAATAAGGATGTCACAAGGACAGGAGTAGCTGCTGGATGTTTCAAGGTTTAGATGTTTCAAAAACGACAGGGAGGGAAGCAAAAGAGGTGGGGGAGTGGTATTATTAGTCAGGGATAGTATCACAGCTGCAGAAAGGGATTGTCTACTGAGTCAGTGTGAATAGAAGTTAGAAAGAGAAAGGGAGCATCACTCTATTGGGAGTATTCCCCTCCACCCACCACCATCACCACCACCAAATACCAACAGACAATGAGGAACAGATGGGAAGGCAGATTTTGAAAGGTGCAAAAATAATAGGGTTGTTGTCGTGGGTGACTTTCATTTCTCTAATATTTATTTGCATTTCCGTGGCACAAAAAATTTAGATGGGGTGGAATTTGTTAGGTATGTCCAGGAAAGATTCCTGACACAATACGTAGACAGGCTGACTAGAGGAGAGGCCAAACTGGATTTGGCTGTAGGCAATGAACCAGATCAGGTGACAGATCTCTTGGTGGGTGAACATGTCAGAGACAGTGACCATAACTCCATTACCTTTATCACAGCCTTGGGAAGAGTTAGGAGCAGACATTACGGGAAAGTATTTAATTGGGGGAGGGGAAATTATACTACTAGGAAGGAACTCGAGAGCATAAATTGGAAATGGGTGTACTTGGGGAAATGCACAACTGAAATGTGGAAGTTGTTCAGGGAGCATTTGCAGGATGTTCTGGATAGATTTGTTCAATTGAAGCAGGGAAAAGATGGCAGGCTGAAGGAACCATGGCTGACAAGAGATGTGGAACATCTAGTCAAAAAGAAGTATACTTATGGTTTAGGAAGCAGGGATCAAATATAGGTCTCGAGAGTCACAAGGCAGCCAGGAAGGTGCTGAAGGAAAACTCCAAGGCATTCTAGACATATATGAAGAACTAATGTAAGGATAGCAGCAATCAGAGAAAGAAGAAGGAATGTGCGTGGAGTCACAGGAAATAGGGAAGGTCCTTAATGAATACTTAGCTTCAGTATTCACCAGTGAGAGGGAACTTGATGTTTCTGAGGACTGTGTAGAACAGGCTGATATGCTGGCACATCTCGATGTTAAGAAAGTGGATGTGCTGGAAGTTTTAAAAAACTAGGATAGATAAGTCCCTGGACCAGAAGGAATATACCCCAGATTAATACAGGCAATGAGGAAAGAGATTGCTGAGCCTTTAGTGATTACCTTTGCATCCTCACTGGCCACAGCAGCAGTACCGGATAATTGGAGGGTAGCTAATGTTATTCCTTTATTCAAGAAAGGGAGTAGAGTTAATCTTGGGAATTATAGACCAGTGAGCCTTACTTCAGTGGTGGACAAATTATTACAGAAAATCCTTATTGACTGGATTTGCAAGCATTTGGAGAAGCATAGTTTGATTATGGATTGTCAGATTGACTTTGAGAAAGGCAGTTCATGCCACACAAGCCTTGATTGAATTCTTTAAGGATGTGACAAAACAAATTGATGAAGGTAGAGTGTGGATGTGGTATATATGGATTTTAGTAAAGTGTTAAGGTTTCCCATAGTAGGCTCATTCAGAAATTCAGGAGGCCTGGAATAAGAGAAACCTGGCTGTGCAGATACAGAATTATCTTTCCTATAGGAGGTAGAGGAGGCTGTAGAAGAAGCATACTCTCCCTGCAGATCGGTGACAAGTGGTGTTCTGTAGGGTTCCGTTCTGAGACCAATCCTCTTTGTGACTTTTATAAATTACTTGGATGAGGAAGTGAAAGAGTGGGTTAGTGTGTTTGCAGATGACATGAAGGTTGCGGAGTTGTGGATAGTGTACAAGGTTGTTGCAGGTTTCAACAAGATGCAGACCTGAGCTGAAAAGTGCCAGATGGAGTTCAACCTAGAAAAATGTAAATTGATTCACTTTGGAAAGTTGAATTTGAAGGCAGAATACAGGGTAAACAGCAGGAATTTTAGCAGTGTGGAGGAATAGAGGGATCTTGGGGTCCATGTCCATAGATTTGTCACAGTTGTCACTGCTGTTTTGTAACTCCATAATGTAAAACTAATTGAGAGAAAAACACAAAAGCCCTGGAGAACATGTACGCTTAACTTTACTATATGTATGTGCGGTTGGGAGACTGTAGGTCTGACACGGTGGTTAGCAGCACAGGGGCGCTTCCAATATAACTCGGAGTCCTGCCATGTGCAGAGGTTTGCTGATGACACGGCCATAGTGGGGTGTGTCAGGAATGGACAGGAGGAGGAGTATAGGAAACTGATACAGGACTTTGTGATATGGTGCAACTCAAACTACCTGCGTCTCAATATCACCAAGACCAAGGAGATGGTGGTGGACTTTAGGAGATCTAGGCCTCATATGGAGCCAGTGATCATTAATGGAGAATGTGTGGAGCAGGTTAAGACCTACAAGTATCTGGGAGTACAGTTAGACGAGAAGCTAGACTGGACTGCCAACACAGATGCCTTGTGCAGGAAGGCACAGAGTCGACTGTACTTCCTAAGAAGGTTGGCGTCATTCAATGTCTGTAGTGAGATGCTGAAGATGTTCTATAGGTCAGTTGTGGAGAGCGCCCTCTTCTTTGTGGTGGCGTGTTGGGGAGGAAGCATTAAGAAGAGGGACGCCTCACGTCTTAATAAGCTGGTAAGGAAGGCGGGCTCTGTCGTGGGCAAAGTACTGGAGAGTTTAACATCGGTAGCTGAGCGAAGGGCGCTGAGTAGGCTACGGTCAATTATGGATAACTCTGAACATCCTCTACATAGCACCATCCAGAGACAGAGAAGCAGTTTCAGCGACAGGTTACTATCGATGCAATGCTCCTCAGACAGGATGAAGAGGTCAATACTCCCCAATGCCATTAGGCTTTACAATTCTACCGCCAGGACTTAAGAACTTTTTAAAAGCTATTATTAATGCTTTTTGAGATAGTGATTTAGATGCATATCATATTTTTTTACTGAGTTAAGTATTGTAAGTAATTAGTTTTGCTACAACAAGTGTATGGGACATTGGAAAAAAGTTGAATTTCCCCATGGGGATGAATAAAGTATCTATCTATCTATCTATCTATAGTGAGGTGAGACAGTATGATGTGGTGGCATAATTATGTACTGTACACCATTCATGTATTTTCATACATAACCCATTAATGAATTATATAAACAACAAAGAATGCTCAATCAAACAAGATGTTGAAATATTAAGTACGTAACAAGTCAAATGGGTTGAGCAGGTTGCCTGACATATCTGTTAGAATTCTTTGAAGAAATAGCAAACAGGATAGACAAAGGAGAATCTGTTGATTTTGTGAGTTTCAGAAGGCCTTTGACAAGGTGCCAGACATGAGGCTGACTAACAAGATACAAGCCCATGGTATTGCAGAAAAGATTCTGGCATGGATAAAGCAGTGGCTGATTGGCAGGAGGCAAAGGGTAGGAATAACGGGAGCTTTTTCGGGTTGGCTGCTGGTAACTAGTGGTGTTCCACAGGGATCTGTGTTGGGACGGATTCTTTTTACGTTATATGTCAATGATTTGGATGATGGAATTTGTAGCTTTGTCACAAAGCTTGCAGATGGTATGATGATAGGTGGAGGGGAAGATAGTTTTGAGGAAGTAGAGCGGCTACAGAAGGACAGATTAGGAGAATGGGCAAAGAAGTGGCAGATGTAATACAGTGTTGGGAAGTGTGTGGTCATGCACTTTGGTCGAAGAAATAAAAGTGTTGACTACTTTCTAATGGGGAGTAAATACAAAAATATGAGGTGCAAAGTGATTTGGGAGTCTTTGGACAGGATTCCCTAAAGGTTAATTTACAGGCTGCATCTAGGGTGAGGAAAGCAAATGTGATGTTAGCATACATTTTGAGAGGACTAGAATATAAAAGCAAGGATGTAATGTTCAGACTTTATAAAGCACCTTTATACTTCCCAGTTACAACTTCCGTGTGGCTCAGTTTTAGTCAGTCACAACACCAACTTTCACAGGGAAGATTGTTTCTTGGAATGAAGACCCATGAATATTGGAGTGTCATGGGATTCAGCGTTGGGACCTTTGTAAGTCATTATTTATATAAACTATTTGGATGTGAATGCACAAAGTTTGAACAGTAAGTTTGATGAGAAGATGATATGAAATTAGGATGTGTTGTTGATAGTAAAGAAGGCTGTCATAGATTACAGGGGAGCTTGATCAGGTAAGGAAGTGGGCTGAGGAGTGACTAATGGATTTCACTACAGATAAGCCTAAGGTGATACATTTTGAAAAGTCATTGCAGAGTAGAATATGTATTATGAATGGCAGGGCAGTAAGGAACACTGTAGAACAGATCATATTGTACATCTCTAAATCTCTCATCCTTCTTTGCTCCAAGGAAAAAAATACCTCAGTCACACAGCACTTGTTATAAAACATGCTCTCTAATCCAGGCAGTAACCTAGTAAATCTTGTCTGCAGCCTTTCACAACCTTCCTATAATGAGGCATCCAGAACTGGACATAATATTCCACGTATGCTCTAATCAGGATTTTATAGAGCTGCAAAGTTACCTTGCAGCTCTTGAACTCAATCCCCCAACTAATAAAGGCCAACTTAACCACTTTCTTAACCACCCTATCAACTTATGCAGCAACTTTGAAATGGAACCAAAGATTCCTCTGTTCCTCCATACTGCCAAGAATCCTGCCATGAACCTTGTACTCTGTCTTCAACGCTGACCTTCCACTGGTTGTGCACTGTTAGCATAATGCTTTACAGCACCTGCTGTAAGATCAGGGGTTCAATTCCCACTGTAAGAGTTTGCACATTCTTCCTGTGACCATGTTGGCTTCCTCCTTGTGCTTCTCCCACATTCCAAACAAGGCACAACAGGTTCACGTTTGTAAATTGTGAGCATGATATGTTGGTGCCAAAAATATGTCGACATTGCAGACTGGCCCCAGCACATCCTCAGACTGTGTTGCTGACTGTGCTGATTAGATGTTTTTCATTAATGACTCATTTCACTGTATGTTTTGATGTTCCGAGGTACACATGACAAATAAAGCTAACCTTTTATCTAAACAATGACGGGCAATCTTTCAAAGGTTTCAAAGGTACATTTAATGTCAGAGAAATGTATACAATATGAATGGTAGGGATTTCCTATAGAAATCCCAAAAATTATGAGAGTCACAGATAAAGTAATAGTCTTTTCCACACGGTAGGGGAGCTCAAAATGAGGAGGCGCAGACTTAGGGTGAGAGGAGAAAGATTTAAAAAGAAACACAAAGGGCAACTTCCTCACACAGAGGGTGATGAGTATATTGAATGAGGCACTGGAGCAAACAGTTGAGACAAGTACAATAGCACTTGAATAGATACATGGAAGGAAGAACTTGAAGAGATATGGCCCAAACAAGGAAATTGGGACTAGCTAATGGGCCAAAAGGCCAATATCCAAGCTGTGTTACTTTAACACTCTACCTAGGAATCAGGAGTTCCAGATGAATTTCAGAAACTTATTTTACCTTAACATACACTCAGTGACAACATTAATTAGATAATAAAGTGGCCACTGAGTGTACGTTCATGCTGCTGCTTCTGCTGTAGTCTATCCACTCCAAAGTTTGATATGTTGTGCATTTCGCACACGTGCTTCTGAGCACCACTGTTGTAATGCATGTTTATTTCACTCACTGTTGCCTTTCTGCCAGTTTGAAAGAGTTTGGCCATTTTCCTCCGACCTCTCTTGTTAACATTTTTGCCCATAGAACTGCCACTCACTGGATGTTCTCTGTTTTTCTCACCATTCTCTACAAACTCTAGAGCAGTCTTTCCCAACCTTTTTTGCCCTGGAGGAAACCATTAAATAATTTGCAGGTCTCAGGGAATCCCTGCATAAAAGATATTGTATCTACAGTTCACAGTACGACTGCGTGATTAGTAAGTTGTAGATATTGTTACGAACCCCGTAACTGGGTTACTTACCAGCAAAGATAGAGGCATCCGTTGGAGTCTGATGATACTATTTTTAACAGTATTTATTAGTAAAAATACACAGAAAATAATATCAATGCAAATATACAGATAATATACATCGTCAATACTAAACCTAAAAGTGCGGGTATAATAATAATCACTAAGAAATAAGCTCTATTGTTGTCTAGGGGATAATGAATTGTCCGATGGAAATATAAAGTTAGTTTCAGTTCACACAGGCTGCCATCGTTTGTTTGTCGCTGTGTTGCAATTGTTGGAGAGAGAGAGAGAAATAGAAGAATAACTTGCCGACTTTCCTTGGTACGATCTCGATCCGTATCCATCCTTTAGCGAGACCGATCCATAGAGGACTCGCCACCCAGGCAAGGATGGACACACACACAAGCTCCCCACCGGTCTCATACGTTTCTCCTGGTGTGTCTGAGGGATGTTCCCCAGACCCGTCTTTTATCCTCACTCACGGGGTCTCAGATGTCAATCAGGTTGGGATGATGCAATCCCTCAACCAGACCACTCTGGTTGTCCCCTGAGGGGTTTCAATGAATAGTACAGTACTCAATACACAATTCCTTCTCCAAGAGACAATAGCAGTAATCAGTGGTTCCGTTCCGCGTTTGTTAGGAGACATTCCAAACCTTGTGTATTCTGCGGTGTCTATAACAACTGCCTTTGCTGTTCCTGTGTCTCTCTCATTACTGACATGCTGTGTATCTCTCTCATTCCCTGGGTCTCAGACCTGAAATAATAGCGATCTTGCGATCCTCAAAAAGGAGGGGGCGACTTTGCACCCTTCGGCCCCTCAGAGTTGCTCCACATTCCTAACAATATAATAATCCAAAAATAATTGTCAATGCTCTTTTGAGTAGAGAATAATTTTTTTACCAACCTCTCTTGGAACAAAGAACAGATAGTTAAGATTAGCTTACTTTCTTGAAATTAATCCCTTTCTTTCAATTTCATAAATTTTAAAAACTCATAGGCAAAACAAAATAAAATTCTGTTAAATAACTGGCGTAAGCCAAAGTGGGACTTAATTTTTCTAAAGGTAAGCTCGGTAGATTTAATGTAAATAAAGGTTGTAAATTGATTTTAACTAATGCTATTTACAACATGAAAATTTATGACAATGTTGAATAGTAAAGTTACTAAAAACTAAGCCAAGCAACACAGTAAAACATTAAATATATTTTGGCCTTTACTTGCCCACTTATTTGAGTTCCACAGACAGCCTGATGCAACCTCACTCAAAGGCAGTTATCAGGATGAGGGTGACATTAGGTTCGTTTTGCCCTCGTTGTCCAGGGACGTGCATCGTGTCCTATCTGAGCCACTCCATATTGGATCCTCAAATGAAGTTGAAGAGTGTTCAGGTGATTTCTAAGCTGGAAGAGCAGGAGATTGGCCACATTGTGCCAGGCACAGCAGCCCTGAGATCACCTCACTCCTGATGACCTGGTTCTTCTCAGTTATCAAGAGGGAGCACTCTCCACACAGTCCCAATTTCTGTTTTACCTTCCCAATTCAGCCAATTCTTGTTGCGTGCCTCGGACTCTCCAAGCCAGATCCCCAGCACCTTCAGTTAATCAGACCTGACGGTAACAAGGACACTGAATCATTCATGCCTGTTGCCCTGCTTTTTGTGAGGTTAACTTTAGCCCCTGATGCCAACTCAAACTGGTTGCTGATAATACCGATCTCAGATTCGAGTTAACAGTAAGGGATCAGATTGCAATTATATCAGCAATAGCTTATCAAGCGAACTCTGAGTTGCTGCTTCACTCATCAATTATATTTGCGAATCAAGATGACTCACCCTCTGTTCATATGGCTCTTTCTTCAGCAAATGCCACACAATGCTTCAAATTGAAGGTGTGATTCAGATATCATCATTATCGTTATGTGCCGCGTTGTCTGATGTGGGCGATCGCGTCTTCCAGCTATCATGAGCAGGATGGTTCTTGGAAAATTCTTATACAGATGTGGTTTGCCGTTGCTTTCTTCTGGGCAGTGTCTTTATAAGACAGGTGACCCCGGCCATTATAGAACCTCTTCAGTGATTGTTTGTCTGGCATCGATGGTCACATAGCCAAGACTTGTGATACACACCAGCTGCTCATCTATTCATTCAACTGCTCCCATGGCTTCACATGACCCTGATTTTTGGGGGGAGGGGGGCTAAGCAGGTGCTACACTTTGCCCAAGGGGGACCTGCAGGCTAGCTGAGGGAAGAAGCGCTGTACACCTCCTTTGGTAGAGACGCGTCTCCACCCCACCACCCATAATTGAGATAAGGAATCTTTAAAACAAAGATGCTTCTTAAGGAACTCTACACAACATCCATTCTCAATGCATAAAGCAACAATGTTTTCTTTCCAAATTGCATCATACAGTGTATCTTATGTACAAGATAATTTAGTGTGACAGCAATAATATAGACTTTATTTCACAAGCAAAGGCATCCAGTAATTCATTGGTCCTTTGGGATCTATGGGGGTTATTGGGCTTTGACTAATGTGAAATAAAGTTTGCATCTCCCTTGTCACAGTGAATTATCTTTGCTTCACCTTTGGCTTTTTAAAAAATATAAACCTCAATCTTGACATGATAAATTAACATTTAATTGGAATTGTTAAAAAAAACTTTATTTCTTCTAATTGGCTTGCTTTAAAATGTCATAAAAGTTGCAACACCGATCTGGTGGAATTGGATGCTTGATATGGTTTAGCACTTCTGAAATTCAAGTCATCAGTTGCACGAAGTATATTTATGCACATAAGTCATATATCTGCGAGCAACGTAGTGACTCAGAACATTCATTTTATAAGAGTAAACTGACAGCTGCATTGGTTTTAATTTACTGGCAACTATTACAGTCACACCTCACAGATCAAACATGGCGTGGCAGCAATTCAATGTAATTAGAGCCACCTGCTAGAGACCGCAGGGCTTGAGCTAAACCATTTCCAACTAATTCCCGTGTAAAATCTCACTTATACATTTAAGGAATTGTCTTCATTGATTACACTCTTCACTATTTCATCCAAGTACCAGAACTTGCCTGTAGAAGAAAATAGAAAACAATTTAACTTATAACATTTTCGTTTAAAATAATAAAGGCAAAGAAACCATTGTATCTCTCAGATAATGCCCAATAATTCTTCTAGTGCAGAAGATGTTGCTTGATTTTGTAGGGTCAGAGTATGGGTAGCTCTTTAGTTTGAATCAGGAGGGGGTATTTCCAGCCATTATATATCCCTTTGTTACTATTAGTGCCAGCACAGTTGTGGTGAGCTGTTTCTCAAAAAAATGGAGATCCTATCAAGATCCTGAGTGAGAGGAGACAATCTGTGTACTTTTTTGATCGCAAGCTATTTTCTTTTTAAAGCCAGACGTCAGAGGGCTGATCAGAAAACCATGGCTTTGAGGAATCAAGTATCATGAGGTCAGGACCTCAGAGTTTTGAACATCAGACAGATAGAGGTAATCAGTGGTCAGTCAGAGATCAGGAGGTCAGGGTTGAAATCGTCAGTTGGCAAGTTTGGTACCATCCCTGTTCCGCAAGGAATATTGAAAACATTAGTGCCAGCAGTGACCATTAGTGGTTGCCCCAAGGACAACATGGACAAATGTCTCCAGCAATACTGTCCAAAGAGAAACATCTGAATAAATTTTCAGAGTGAGACAAAGTTATCGGGAAATTCTCCTTAACATTTGTCAGTCAAGCCAAAGTGTATTTTCAAATTTCTTGACTATTACATCAAATGACTTGGTCACTAAGTCAAGTTTTGTACGGTACCCACAATGTAAGTGATGTGGTAGTACTGAGCAAAATAACAAGCACTCAACACACATGACTCTTTAATACTTTCATGTGGGTTCTCTGAGTAGCTATAATAAATCCCATGCAAGTGCAAGGCTAAATTCACATAACCTATTAATCCAAAATTTTGTAAGATATTTCCATGTTTGGATCCATGCTCACTTGAATGATTTGCTAGTTTTAAAAAAAGCTTCTTAAGTCAGACCTATATCCTATGGCCTTGTTACATACACCTGTTAGGGTGCATTCTCCAGATACCTTATGAGGTAACCATAGCCTTCAGGCAGGAGCAGATGTCATCAGGTGGTTCCCAACCTTCACAAAGTGTTTCAACCCTTAACCACGACACTCTCCAGTTGGGTGGACTGACAGTGGTGGCCAAATCACTGCCCATCTGCTCCTGGCTTCCAGCTTCCCTCCTCTCGCCTACTCCAAATCCAACAAGAGGCTCATTTTTCATCTTACCCATCCTACGAGCTGCTTGTTTTTTGCTCCTTTCTTCCACTCTGGGAAACCTCTACAGCCGATCTCCACAAGGAACAACCATGCCTGCCATCCCTTGTCTTTGCACTCCTGAACTGAGGGCTAGTACTTCAAAGCCTTTCTCTCATGGGCCTCATCCCATCCCTCCTCCGATGGCATCGTCAGCTCAACCAGAATTATTTTCCGGTCTTCAGTTGACCACAATACAATGTCTGGACGGAGGGTTGTGTGCACCACCTCGGGGAACTGCAGCCTCCTTCCCACATCGACCCTCATCTCCCAGGACCTGGCCGTTAGCAGCAGATTTGGCTTTGGTTGTTTGGTTACGAAAGGCCTGGCTCCCTCTTTGATGAAGGTGATGGCTTTCCTCAAATCTGTGCCAGCCGTCCTCTTCTTGCATCTCTCTCACTCTAGTGTGTCAGCAAGAGCCAGCAGCACCTTATCATGGCGCCACCTATACCGCCCTTGAATTAGAGCTGTATTAGACCCGGACAGCATATGAGCCAGTGTCCCCTTTTGACCACAGAGCTTACAGTTCGGGTCCTCTCTTGTGTACAGATGTAATGACGAAGGAAGGGTGTCATACACGGATCGCAAGAGGAAGGAAATACAGAGGGCTCCTGTCTCCATAACTCTGCCCATGAGATCTTGCGCTTGGGCAGATCCCATTTTGTCCAGGCACCCTGGGACACTTGTTCCATTTCCTTTGACATCCACTTCTCTTCCTCACGGATCTGTACTTCTGCCTGTACCTTGTCTCGCCTGTTCCTTATACTTGTGTTTCCCCACTGCCGGAAGTGAACTGAGCCGAGAGCCTTGCTGCTCGACGCAGGGGCTGCCGATGATATCTCGCAGCTTCAGAGAACACACTGCCTGCTCTACTGCTGCGTTGGCTGCCCACTTGCACCCAAATCTGGTTGTAACACCTGTTTGCTTTACCAGGTCGTCATTGGAATCTCTCAAGCTTAATACGGCTCTGTGTTTAGCCACCTTGAATTCCTCCACAACAGATGACAGGGGAAGCTGCAGCTGCTCGGATCGAATATAGAGGCCCACTGAAGAGAAGCTTGGGGGAACTCCTAACCATCTCCGCAGGTGCTTGTTGGTTTTCCTCTCGATGTCCTCTACGGCAGTCATTGGGAACTCGTAAAGTGTGTAGAGCCAGAGAAGCCTTTGCAGAAGGCCGTATTGGTACAGCTAGGTCTTGAATTTACCGGGAAGTCCGGATTTGTCGATCTTCTTCAGCCATTCGTCTGTCTGCTTCACAGCATTGGTTGACATTGGCCCCATCTATCAGTGACGCATTAAACCACTTCCTTAAGCATTTTTTCAGGTTATCTTCGATGGAAGGGATGACCTCACTCTGAACTTGGAGGCTAAACTTTCTAGTTACTTTGCCCTTTCTGATCACCATACACCTGGACTTCTTGGCCTTGAAGGACATCCCTGCCCAAGTGGCTACATTGTCCAAGATTTCCAATATCCATCTTGCTTGGACATGTGCCACAGTTGTTATAGTGATGTCATCCATGAACTCTCGTAGAGCTGGCTGGGCAATGCCCGACTCCAGCGTTGGGCCGTGGGTTATGTCTTCTGCTGCTGATATTAGGAGGTTCACTCCCATAATAGATAGGGTGGGGGATATGGTGCACCCTGTTGGAATCCCCTTCTGGAGGTCCTGCCAACCCATAGGCGTTCACGAGGTCTAACCAGACAACTGTTAGGTCAACTTTTTTCTGCTTGGCATGGATCAAATGACTAATCATTGAAGTGTATTCCAGACACCCTGAAAAGCCTGGAATGCTGCCACTCTGGATGGATGTGTTAACATAGCAGTTCTGTGTCATGTAAGAAGTCAGCCTTCTTGCCAGCACAGAGAAGAAAATCTTACATCCACATCCAGGAGAGAAATTGTCCTAAACTGGGCAACTGTGGAAGAATCCTCTTCCTTTGGAATAAAGCATCCCTCTGCCAATTTCCAACTTGATGGAATAGTACCTTTGGCCCAGATCTTTCTCATGACCTTCCACAGCCTCTGAAGACGTTTTGGGCATTTCTTATACACCTTATAAGGTATGCTGCTTGGGCCTGGGGCAGCTGATGCTTTAGCTTTCCAGATGTTGTCCTGGATTTCCTGCCATGTAGGTTCCTTCACATTCAGCTCAATGAATGGTTTTTCTGGTCTATGCACAGCCCGATTGGTTCCTAGTCCCTGACCACTCCATGGATTGCTGCGTGCCTCCCGCAGGAACTCCTCTACCTCTGGCTTCGAGCTGGACAGTATACCAGATTTTTGTTGGCCGAGAAGAGCCCTGGTGAAGCTGAGTGGATCTCTCACAAACTGCGCTCGCCTTCTCTTTCTGCCTTCCTTGCTGTTGAAGATGTTCCGCCCTCCGAAGTTTACACAGCTGTTCCTGCAGCATGCTGGTTAAGTCCTTGATACCTTCTTTTTCAGCCGGTGAGCTGGTTTTAAACCTCCTGTTGAGCATCGTTAATTCGCCTCTCAAGCGACGAACCTCCCTTTCCCTCCTACTTGGTTGCCGTGGTAACTCGGGCTGAGTTCTCCGCTCCATTGGGCCAAATCATTCCTTAGCTAGATTGTACGCTATGGCTGTGAGTGAGTCGATCTTTCTATGTACTGGGCCTGCTAAAGCAGCTCCCAGATGCCGTCTAGATCATCATTGAACTGCATCCAGGTGACATTGTCTGACGATCTAGACCATTTGATCCTGTCTTTCCTTGATAAGTGGATTGGAGTAGCCGAGGGGGAACTCACTTGGACTGTTGTTTGGTGCTGAGGTGACTCAAGTGCGGAGAGATCTTCAGCTCAGTGGGGTGCTTCCTGGCTGACAATGTCCTTCGTCTCACCCGATACTAAGTCTGTGCGCTGCACTTGGGTCACCACTGATCCACATCTAGAGCTGCTCTGGTGTATCTTGAGCCCTCCGATGTTTTTGCAGACTTTCCCGCAATGATACCTTACTGTGAATTCCTCTCCGGTCAGTGTTGTTTGCTTTAGCTTCCTCATGGTCGTGTTTCCTGTCTTGGTCATTGCCGGTATGTCCATCCTGTTGAGTCCCTCATACTCCTCTCCCTCAGGAGACTCTGGGGGTATTGCTCTTTGTGTTCAATCGTAGCTTGAGTGGTGCCCTCTTGCGAGTGCTGCCCACAAGGTTGCTAGCCTTGTGAGCCCATGCCAGTCTTTCCTGGAGGTCAACTGTCTCTCCAGCATCACTGACCTTCCTCGGTTGCCATCCAGTCTTTCCTGGAAGCCACTGGTAAAAAACAAAGATTACTTGTTACATACACCTGTTAGGGTGCAGTCTTCAGATACCTTATGAGATAACCGTAGCCTTCAACCAGGAGCAGATGTCATCAGGTGGTTCCCAACCTTCACAGAGTGTTTCGACCCTTAACCACGACACTCTCCAGTTGGTGGGCCGGCAGTGGTGGCCAAATCACTGCCCATCTGCTCCTGGCTTCCAGCTTCCCTCCTCTCTCCTACTCCAAATCCAACGAGAGGCTCGTTCTGCCTCCAGACCACTAAACATATGACACATATGCAGTACCACTCCACCACTTCCCCGGCCCCAACTTAACTGCTCCCAGTGCCTCATTGACCTTTCCCCTATTCCTTTTCGGAGTCTTAACTCAAGGAGATAGGATGTGCTTTACTTATGCAAATAACTGCCCTGATCCATTTACAGATCAGAGATGTCTGATGTTATAAAATCAGCCATGCATATTTACCAGATGTGGTTTATTTATTTATTTAGAGATACAGAGCAGAACGTGCCTTTCCGGTTCAACAGGCTGCACTATCCAGCAACCCACTTATTTAACACTAGCTTAATCACAGGATAATTTGCAATGACCAATTAACTTACTAGCCCATACGACTTTGGACTGTGGTAGGGAAATGGAGCACCTGGAGGAATTCCATGTGGTCACAGGGAGAATGAACAAACTCCTCATAGATGGCGTCAGAACTGAACTCCGAACTCTAATGTCCCAAGCTGTAATAGCATCATGCTAACCACTATGCTACAGAATAGAATACTGGATACCGTGATATACTAAAATTATTTAAATTCTCCATATCTAAATATTTCCAGCTTAAATTTCATCAGCAGTGAACATGAAATTCCAATCTATTTAAACTTCTTTCCTTTCAGTGGGTTCTTTTGATTATTGAGCTTAATACCATTGCATACAATAATTTATAAATCACTTTCCAATAATAATTGAATAATATCAAAAATGGCAAGCTGCTGCTGAAAACACTGTATTTCAAAGGGATATTTTGTATGCAGTACACTGTATATTTACGCCAGTCATCTGGATGAACCTCAGTTGTATCATTTCAATGTCAAAGTCAGGCTGAGTGCCAAGAATTTTGAACAGGAAGTGATTTACTTCCTATAAAACAAAAATTTATTCATCTTTTTAAAAATCTTTTGCTTCATTAGGTAGATGTAGTGCTGAGAGAGACAACTTAATCTTTGAAAATCTTTATTTTCACAGCATGTGTCTAAAACACAAAATCATTTAGTCATGTCATGAATTCCATCTAGGCATTTTACTGGCTGAAAAAAGTTCTTTCACAATTGCAATTCATCTCAACGTGGTTTACAGTCAAAACTAGTTCACTGGTTGCAACATTTAAAAAATGCCAGAACATCAGATCTACAATGAGTTGCAAAGTTGGACATAAAACTGGCTAGATCATAGGTAACAGAGGGTAGTGGTGGGGACACGTTTTTCTGACTGGAGTTCAGGAAGAATTAATACTGCTGTTGTGGTATATATAAATAATTTGGATGTAAATAGGTACCTGGAGTAGTCAGGGTATCAAAGGTTATGGTGAGAAGGCGGGGGAATGGGACTAAAGGGGAGATTGGATCAGCTCATGATGAAATGGCGGAGCAGACTCGATGGGCCGAATGGCTGACTTCTGCTCCTTTGTCTTATGGTCTTAAATGCAGCTGGCTTTATTAGTAAGATTAAAGATGATGTGGAGGTGTGGACAGCAAGGAAGTTTGTCAATGGTTATAGCTGAATACAGACTAGTTGAAAATATGGGTGGAGAAATGGCAGATGGAGGCTAGTCCAGACAAGTGTAAGGACAATTAGAGAGGTCTAGTGCAAGAGAAAAATACACAATAAATGGCAGGGCTCTGAGGAGCATTCATGTGGAGAGAATTTTCTTTAGGAAACAACTCCCTGAAAGCCGCAGCACAAATGGACAATGGGTAAAGAATGCAGATGGCAAGCTTGACTTCATCACCTAGGGCATTGAATATAAAGGTTGCCAGGTCATATTCCAGCTGTGTAAAACTTTGGTTAGGCTGCATTTGGAATTATTAGGTCAATTTCTGGGGTGCTACACCATGGGAAAGATGTGAAGGCTTTGGAGAGGGTGCAGAAGAGGTTTATCAGAATATCGCTGGATTGGAATAAACTATAAGGAGAGGATGAACAAACTTGGATTATTGTCTCTGAGGCATCATTGACTGAGAAGCAAGCTGATTGATGTATATAAAATAATTAAGCACGGAAAGGGTAGATAGAGTATTTCTCTCAGGTTGGAAATATTGTCGAATAGTGAGCATAGGTTTAAGGGGAGAAGGGCAAGTTTCAAAAGAAATGTATAAGAAAAGATTTTTACACAGAATGTGGTATGTATCTGGGACATACTGCCAGTGGATTTAGTAGAATCAGGTAAGCAATTAATGTTTAAGAGGCATTTAGATAGACATATGGAAAGGCAGGGAATAGAGAGATATGGACCACGTGCGGGAAGATGGGATTAGTTAGGTTAGCATCTAACTACATCTAACCCAGCAGATGTAGTGGGATGATGGACCTGTTTCTGAGCTGTATTCTGTATGTTCTACGTCACAGATCAAAGCTAAGCCCACGAGTAACAAAAAGACAACATGAATTACATTAAACAGCTGCCTAAAAAATGATTTCAACTTTGGGCTACCTGCAAACTAGAATAATTCTTGGAATGCTGTAACATTTGTAATGTTCGCTGATCTGAAGCTTCAGTAAAAGTTTAGAACCAGTTTAAGCCAACCTGTCCCTGTTAAAGGACAAATACATTGTGTCGACAAGATTCTACAATTGAAGCTGACATTGCAGGTTTTCATAAATAAAATAGCAGAGGTGTCTTAAGCTTAAAGGAAATCTTCACATCATTATGTCATCAGGTCAGACCAGCTTCTTAAAGTGAACCCCAACTCAATGTTGGTATTTGTGATTCATGCCCACCGATTATATTACCCAACCAGAATTCACCAAAAGCAGTACTGTGAGACTGGAGCTCAGATGAGCTCCTGATTCGGGTCCTATATTCCATGGGTGGGGTGACAGTAGGTGCCTCTAGCTCAGCCACAGCTGTGTTGACAAGCTCTTGGTCATATCATGACGCCAGGGGCATGGTCCTGTAGCAGAATCCTCCAGATCTTGGTGGGCTGGTAAGGCGACCTACCAAAATACATTCAGGTTTACCCCTCTTATCTCTCTACTCCAAAATGAGGAACAGGTTATCATAAGAGGGCCTAAGAGGATCATGGTGAGCATCATGGCAGATGAAAACAAATGAAATGGGATGCAGGTCAACAGGAACCCATGAGTGCTGTGTACCAAATGGGAGTTAGGAATAGGTGAAAAGGAATTGAATTTATTGTGGAGAGCAGAACACTGTTGAGAGGCTGATCAGGTGGTTGTGGTGCAGGAATAAAATCACTTGCCACTTGTAATGGTTGCCCATATACCATCTCGTATATACCATTATACCATTAACGTATTCTATGCAAGATTCGAACAGAAGAGGAGCGTCTCGCCCCCTCCGGATGAACCGGACCTGGTGGCATCGAGATTCATCATCAACAAGGAAGACGTTAGAAGAGCCTTCCTGAAGATAAATCCAAGGAAAGCAATGGGCCCAGATGGCATCCCGCGACGGGTTCTCCGGGCCTGTGCAAGCAAGCTAGTTGGAGTGTTTGCTGACATCTTCAACTGCTCCCTGCTTCAGTCTAAGATCCCTTTGTGTTTTAAGAAGGCAACGATAATCCCAGTGCTGAAGAAAAGCAAGATGGCATGCCTGAATGACTATTGACCTGTAGCTCTGACATCAATTGCTATGAAGTGCTTCAAGCGATTGGTTATGGCACACATCAACCATAACCTACGGGTCAACCTCGACGCTTTGCAATTCGCCTACTGTAGCAACAGATCAACAGCAGATGCCATCTCTCTGGCACTACATTCCTCCTTAGAACACCTGGAGAATAAAGATGCATATGTAAGGCTCCTTTTCATTGATTACAGCTCTGCCTTTAATACCATCATTCCAAATAAACTGATTCCTAAGCTCCGGAACCTGGGTCTTAGCACTCAGATCTGCAGCTGGATCTTCAACTTCCTCACAGACAGGACCCAGGCTGTAAAAATAGGGGACAAGCTCTCCTCTACAATCACTCTGAGCGCCGGTGCCCCACAAGGCTGTGTACTCAGCCCCCTGCTGTACTCACTGTACACCCATGATTGTGTAGCCAAGTTTCCATCGAACTCAATATATAAGTTTTCTGATGACACCACAACTGTAGGCCGTATCTTGGGTAATGATGAGTCTGAGTACAGAGAGGAAATTAAGAACCTGGTGGCATGGTGCGAAGACAATAACCTATCCCTCAACGTCAGCAAGACGAAGGAATTGGTTGTTGACTTCAGAAGGACTAGCGGACCGAACGACCCCATCTACATCGGTGGTGCGCAGGTGGAACAGGTCAAAAGCTTTAAGTTCCTCAGGGTGAATATCACAAATGACCTGACCTGGTCTAACCAAGCAGAGTCCACTACCAAGAAGGCCAACCAGCACCTTTACTTCCTGAGAAAGCTGAAGAAATTTGGCCTGTCCCCTAAAACCCTCACTAATTTTTATAGGTGCACCTTAGAAAGCATTCTTCTAGGGTGCATCACAACCTGGTATGGAAGTTGTCCTGTCCAAGACCGGAAGAAGCTGCAGAAGATCGTGAACATAGCCCAGCACATCACACAAACCAATCTTCCATCCTTGGACTCACTTTACACCACACGCTGTAGGAGCAGTGCTGCCAGGATAATCAAGGACACGACCCACCCAGGCAACACACTTTTTGTCCCTCTTCCCTCCGGGAGAAGGTTCAGGGGCTTGAAGATTTGTACGGCCAGATTTGGGAACAGCTTCTTTCCAACTGTGATAAGACTACTGAACAGATCTTGACCCGGATCTGGGTCATACCTTCCGAATATCCGGACCTGACTTGCACTACCTTACTTTCCCTTTTCTATTTTCTAATTATGATTTATAATTAAAATTTTTATTATATTTACTTCGATTTGTACTTCAGGGAGCGCGAAGCGCAGAATCAAATATCGCTGTGATGATTGTACGCTCTAGTATCAATTGTTTGGTGACAATAAAGTTGTTACGAACCCCGTAACTGGGTTACTTACCAGCAAAGATAGAGGCGTCCGTTGGAGTCTGGTGATACTATTTTTAACACAAAAATAATATCAATGCAAATATACAGATAATATACGTCATCAATATTAAACCTAAAAGTGCGGGTATAATAATAATCACTAAGAAATAAGCTCTATCGTTGTCTAGGGGATAATGAATTGTCCGATGGAAATATAAAGTTCATTTCAGTTCACACAGGCTGCCATTGTTTGTTTGTCACTGTGTTGCAATTGTTGGAGAGAGAGAGAGAGAGATAGAAGAATGGGAACAGTTACCGCTATTGTTTTTGCCAACCTTCCTTTATGATTTCGATCCGTCGGTGTCTCGTTGTTGTGGCCGTTCAAGTATGACCTCTCCTTTAGCTAAACCGTTCTTCTGTGATGAGCCCACCACCCAGGCAAGGGAGGACACACACGAGCTCCCACCGGCTTTCGCTATAAAATGCTGTCACTGGATTTCTAGCGTTTCTCTGGTGTGTCTGAGGGGTGTTTCCCCAGACCCTTCTTTTATCCTCACTCACGGGGTCTCAGATGTCAATCAGGTTGGGATGATGCAATTCCTCAACCAGACCACTCTGGTTGTCCCCTGAGGGGTTTCAATGAACAGTACAGTACTCAATACACAATTCCTTCTCCAAGAGACAATAGCAGTAATCAGTGGTTCCGTTCCGCTTTTGTTAGGAGACATTCCAAACCTTGTGTATTCTGCGGTGTCTATAACAACTGCCTTTGCTGTTATCCTGTGTCTCTCCCATTACTGACATGCTGTGTATCTCTCTCATTTCCTGGGTCTCAGACCCGAAATACTAGCGATCTTGCGATTCTCAAAAAGGAGGGGGCGACTTTGCACCCTTCGGCCCCTCAGAGTTGCTCCACATTCGTAACAAAGTAAAGTAAACCTCAGCAGCGAACAACTGCAGCTCCTCTTTTGGTGCCATTCTGAGCCAAAGCAGGACCCATGGGAGATGATCATGTCAACATTCATCAGCCAGGAAAGCCCTTAGAGCAGCCTTTTAGGAGCAGTGAAACCATATGCAAAGAGTATTAGACTGCAGTTGATACACCATGGTGGGATGTAGCCTAACTCCGAGGTTCTGGGCCATCACAGCCCAGAGGTCTGACGTGAATTGGGGACCGCGGTCAGATGAACGATCAGATGGGATGCCAAAGTGAGCAACCCAGGTGCTGATGAATGCCTGAGCCACAGCTGTGGACATTGTTGATGCTAGAGGGACAACTTCTGGCCACCTGGTATGGGTCACCATGGTAAGGAGGTGCATGAAACCACAGAAAGGGATAAGAGGACCATCCAAGTCAAACCATTGCTCAGGGACTTCAAAAGGTGCCAATGGTGCCCGAACATGACAGCCAATTTTTGCCTGCTGGCACTCAACACAGAATGCATTTCAATCACAAAGTCCTTTCTAAGGCCGTGCAACACAGACTTCAGCATAACCAGTTTCTGTGAGGTCTTCCGGCATGAATGCAAGAGGCCATGAATGGAGTTAAAAACAGTATGCCTCCAGTTTGCAGACACTATGGGGAGAGACACTGCACAGGAGAGAAACCCCAGCTTCCCTGAACTTAATGCCAGCAAACCACAGGCCTACGACTGCAGTTCAGTAAACATGGACCTTTGGGTCAGTAGCCTGGTTGGCCCCTGTATGTATGGTCTTAATGGCAGGCCATGCGAGGCAATCAACCACAGCATTATTTTTCCCCTTGATGTATTGTAGTCAGTTATGAACTCTGATATGTTGCTGTGCAAACCAAGGATCTGATACTTCAGCCATTGAGTGCACAAGGGGTTTGCGGTCAATGAATGTTGTGGAACGGCAAATCTATAGTAGAAAACAAAAATGGTGGACAGCCAGGTAGAGACTGAGAAGCTCATGCTCAAACATGCTGTATTTCCTATTGGGAGGACAGAACTGCTGGCTGAAGGAGGTGAGCAGTTGCCACACGCCTCTGACCAACTGTTCATTCACAACACCCACAGCATAGACTGAAATGTCAGTAGTAATGAATATAGGTACTTATGGGAGCAGGGCTGTGTTGGAAAGATCCTGTTTGGTGTCATCAAATGCTCTGGTTACGTCCGCTGACCAATCAAGTACGGATACAGGGGAAGCGTAAGTTCAGCAGTGTGAGGAATGAAGTGGTGATAGAAATTCACCATAGCTAAAAACTTCTGTAGTCTTTTAGTGGTGTGTGGCGGTGGGAAATCCATAGAAGTGGAATGTTTTTATGGGAGGGGTTTTGCACTTTCAGCGGAGAGGCGATGGCCAAGAAAGTCAATGGTTGACAACCCAAACTGGCATTTAGCAGGATTAATAATCAACCCGTGTTGGCTGAAGCGCTCGAAAAGTGTGTGGAGATGTGATGTGTGTTTAGATTTGGATGCACTGGCGACTAGTATGTCATTCAGGTAAACAAAAAAAATTACAGTCCATCAACTGTTTGAAAGTCTGTGCTGCATTTTTCAGCCCAAATGGCATGGACAGAAACTGGAAGATGTCAAACAGTGTGATCACTGCTGTTTTGGGAATGTCCTCTGAGCACACAGATACCTGATGGTAGCCCCTAACTAAGTCAGCTTCAGAAAAAAGTAACATTCTGGCTAAACGTGCCAAAAAGTCTTGGATGTGTGGGAGTGGGTAATGATTAGGGGTGGTAACCTCATTAAGTCGTTGGTAATTGCCACATGGGCAGCAACCATCATCGGACTTAGGGACCACGTGGAGGGGCGAAACCCAGGGGCTTTTCGACCAGCGTACAATGCAAAGTCTTTCCATGTTGGCAAACTGAACCTCCGCAATTTCTGGGTCTAGTCTATGCGCATGGGCACGGACCGGTAGGCTTACTGTGGAAATGTGGTGCTCGACTCCATGTTTTGTGACTGTTGTGGAGAATGTAGGCTTGGTGAGATGAGGGAGTTCACCCAGCCGTTGAGTAAACTCCCATGGGGTGGTGCATGCGCTTGACAGAGTCATTGTGGGGAACTTACTGGGGGAGCAGGGTAAAGACCCAAAGTCCTTGACATCCATAATCCAGCAGTTCTTAAGATCAACTAACAGTCGTTTGGGCACACAGGAACTTTACCCACTTTAGCCAGGACCAAGTCCCACTTGTAATGTCATCCATCATGTTCCGTAAGTCTGTATCCTGCTACCATCGGCCCCTTGGTTTCGTTGCCCTTTGTCTTCTGATTAATAGGCGATGCTGGCAGCACACTCACTTGAGCACCCACATCACACAAGAAGCATCACCCTGAAAGGGTGTTTGTATTGAACAACCCTGACAGCTGGAACCCACAGTATTCACAGACCTCTAATGTCCCAATGTGCTGGCACTGTCAAAGCTGCAAGGCGGTCGGCACCTCCTGGTGTTTGTACCAAAGTAAACCTGGTAAAAGCACAGATGCGGCCCTGACTGTTTCATAGCCGCGGGCATGCTTGCGTTGGAGGCCCTGTTGACTGAGCTTACTGAGGCAGGAAAAGGAAGAGGAATTATGCACCTCTGCCTGGCTGAGTGTAGACTATCAGCCATTTTAGCAAGCTCCCCATGGTTATTCACAGGTGTATTAGGAAGGGCTATGCGAACTCGATCAGGCATTTGCTGTAAAGAGAATTCTTTAAAAATAAAACAAGGATGGTGACTTCCCTGGAGGGACAGCATGCGATCCATTAGCTCAGAAGGCCTAACATCCCCCAGGGTGGGCAAGGAGAGCAACTGTTTGGCATGTTCACACTCTAATAGTCCAAAACACCTCATTGAGAGGCATTGATTGTGTGGATAGTCAGAGGGTTTTTCCCAGGGCTGAAATGGCTAACACGAGAGGGCTCAATTTAAGGTGCTTGGAAGTAGGTACAGAGGCGATGTCAGAGGTAGGTTTTTTACGCAGAGAGTGGTGAGTGTGTAGAATGGGCTGCCGGCAACGGTGGTGGAGACAGGTATGATAGGGTCTTTCAAAGGAACTGCATTGGTTGACATGTTGAATGACTCTGGAATCGTCCTGTGTTGACCAAACACAGAGCACAAAGCTCAGTAAAAACTTCACGTAATTACGTCATCACGTCAGACCAGCCTCTTAAAGTGAACCCCTACTCAACGTCGGTAGTTGTGAATAATGCCCATGCATCCAGCTATTACATTACCCGACATCATAATCAAGCATAGATGGGATAGACAAACTGAAACTTCTCCTCACAGGTACTAGAAACAAAAGGATGCAGGTTTCAGGAGAGGGGAAGGAGGTGTTTTAGAGCGGTTGATATTCAGAATTTGTGGAGTCACATGCAATCACTATCTTTAAGAGGCATTTAGACAGGCACTTAAATATGCAAGGTATGGAAGAATACAGTCTGCATGGGGATTAGTGTGAATAGGCAAAAAGAATCAAACACAAAGTACTTAAAGCCTCATTAGAAATTTAGAGCAAGTGGGATCTCCTAGTGGCCACCCATTTTAATTCCACTTCCCATTCCCATTCTGATATGTCCATCCATGGCCTCCTCTGCTATCAGGATAAGGCCACACTCAGGTTGGAGGAAAAACACCTTATATTCCACTTGGGTAGCCTCCAACCTGATGGCATGAACACTGATTTCTCAAACTTCCAGTAATGCCTCCCTCCCACCCCACCTTCACCATTTCCAATTCCCTTGTCCCTCTCTCATTGTATTTCCTTGCCCGCCCACCCCTCCCTTACTTCTTTCTTCTACAGCCTTCTGACTCTTTCACCAATCAACTTCCTAGCTCTTTGCTTCATCCTTCCCCCTCCAAGTTTCACCTATCTCCTGCCGTATCTCCGTCCCCTACACCTACCTTTCAAATCTACTCCTCAGCTTTTTTTCCTCCAGTCCTGCCAAAGGGTTTCAGCCCAAACTGTCGACTGTACTTTTTTCCATAGGTGCTGCCTGGCCTGCTGAGTTCCTCTAGCATTTTGTGTGTATTGCTTGGATTTCCAGCATCGGTAGGCTTTCTCTTGTTTAGAAATTTATTGTTTGCTTGTGTGATTAAGATCAATGAAAGTTCAAATACTACATCCCACTAATTGAATCATTAACCCCATCACCAGTTATTGCTCAATGCATGATATCCACTTTCTCTTCTTCCAACAACATTGATCCAACAGTACTGATACAGAACAGTCCTCATGCTCTAAAGTACCTTTGTACATTAGATGGCTACAAGACTCACACTCCCATATCATAAATCGCATACGCTACCAGTTATTCAGTCACAACAGCCACGTTACTCAGATATATTGCACAACACCCACCCACTTCCTTCTCACTTGCTGCAAAGGTACACAAATTAAAGCATGTCAAGTTAATTGTCCAGCTATTATATCTCACCATATTTGTCAAGCTATTGACAGGTATGGTGAGATACAGGTACAGCGAAAAATTTGCATGCAACATCATCACAGGCACATAGATTCAGAAAACACCGAGATCACACTGTGATACAAATTGTACAAATAGTGAAGAACAATGACTGCAAAGCAAGATACTAGTACAAACAATAAAACAGTCAGAGGCAAGTGCATTGTAGTATAAGTGATGATCCCTGGTGTTTTGTTGCCAAGGTAGGATTAGGGTTGTGCAAGACAGTTTAGCAAGCTAATATTTGTAACAAAGTAACTGTTGCTTAACATGGTAGTTTTGGGACTTCAGGGTTTTGTACATTCTGCCCAATGGGAATAGTGAAAAAAGTGTATGACCTGGATCGTGGAGATATTTGATGATGAATGCTACTTTCTTCAGGCAGTATCTCAACTAGATGCATCCAATGATGGGAGGGCTATGTCCATGATGGATTGAGCTGTGTCTGATGGTCCGATGATAGGTCCAACTGAGATGTTAAGGACCAGGATTTGACGCTGGTAACTCTCTCTTCTGATCCACCGATGAGAACTGGCAGAAGTTCTCCTACATTCCTTTTCCTTCAGTGAATGATTAGTTCCTTCGTTTGGTTGACATTGCAGCTCTGCTCAACCATATGTTCTATCTCACTCCTGTATTCTGACTCATCCCAACTATGAACTGACCAACAACAAAGTGAAAGAGAATCTCAAGGGCTTCTACAAACATATTCAGAGCAAAATGAACATCACAATGGTCCTCCATGCAGAGAGCCAAAAGAGATGGGGGAGATCTTCAATGGATGTTTTGCATCTGTATTTACTGAGAGACAGACAAGTGAGGGAAAACAGCAGAGAGGTCATGGACTGTATACAGAGGAGGAGGTGTTTGCTGTCTTGAGGCAAAATAGGGTGGAGAAATCCCCAGGGCCTGTCAAGGTGTTCCCTTAGACCTTCTGGGAGGCTGGTTTAGAAATTGGAGGGGCCCTAGCTGAGATATTTGAAACATCCTTAGCACCAGGATTGGAGTATAGATACTGTTGCTCTGTTGTTTTAAAAAGGTTCTAAGAATAAACTGAGAAATTATAGGCTGGTGAACTTAATATCTGTAGTGGGCAAGTTATTGGAAGATAATTCTAAGAGACAGAGAGACATGGACTAATTAGGGATAGTCAACATGGCTTTGTGCATGGTAGTTCATGTCTGACCATTTTTCAAGGAAGTTACCAGGGAAGTTGATGAAGGTAAGGCAGTGGATATTGCCTACATGGACTTTAGGCATTGACAAGGTCCTGCATGGGAGGTTGGTCTAGACTGCTCAGTTGCTTGGCATTCACGATGAGGTAGTAAATTGGATTAGTCATTGGTTTCGCGGGACAAGCCAGAGACTGATAGTAGATGGTTGCCTCTCTGCCTGAAAGCCTGTGATTAGTGGTGTGTGGCAGGGATTTGTGCTGGGTCTGTTGTTGTTTGCCATCTATATCAGCGATCTGGATGATAATGTAGTAAACTAGATCAGCAAATTTGTGGATGACACCAAGATTGAGGACCTAGTGGATAGTGAGGAAGGCTGTCAAAGCTTGCTGCAGGATCTAAACCAACTGGAAAAATGGGTAGAAAATTGCCGATGGAATTTAATGCAGAAAAGTGTGAGGTGTTCCTCTTTGGGAGGAAAAACTAGGGTCGGACTTACGAGGAGTGATTGATAAGTTCATGACCTAAGGTAGAAGGAGTCAATTTTAGAAAACCTAGCACAGTTACTTTTCAACATAGTCCCCTCCTACATTTATGCACTTAGTCCAGTGGTCGTGGAGCATATGGATCTTGGACCTCCAGAAAGTGTCCACAGCAGGGGTGATTGATAAGTTTGTAGCCTGAGGTAGAAGGAGTTGAGTTATACAGCTCTCGTTACACGCACCTGCAGTTCAACTCTTTGAATGATTATGCAGAAAGTTGGAAGTTAATAACATCATTAATAACTCATCAGCGTGATTGATAATTTTGTGGCCTAAGGTAGGAGATGAGTTATTAACTTCAAACTTTTCTTCTACCTTAGGCCACAAACTTATCAATCACCCCTGCTGTGAACACTTTCTACAGGTCCAAGATCCATATGCTCCACGACCGCTGTACTAAGTGTGTAAATGTAGGAGGGGATTATGTTGAAAAATTAATGAGCTAGGTTTTCTAAAATTGACTCCTTCTGTTTTAGGCCACAAACTTATCAATCACCCCTCGTACACAGTGGGCACTAGGGCACTGAGGATTGTGGTTGAACAGAGGGATCTGGGAACACAGATCCATCATTCGTTAGAAGTAGTGTCACAGATAGAGAAAGAGAGCTTTTGGCACTCTGGCTTTCATAAATCAAAGTACTGAGTACAGGAATTGGGATGTTATGTTGAAGTTGTATAAGACATTAGTGAGGCCTAGTGTGGAGTATTGTGTGTAGTTCTAGTCACCTATTTACAGGAAAGATACCAGTATGATGGAAAGTGTGCAGAGAAAATTTACAAGGATGTTGCTGGGACTTGTGGACCTGAGTATAGGGAAAGACTGAATAGGCTAGGACTTCACACCTATGACTGTGTGGCTAAGCACTGCTCCAGTGCTGTATTCAAGCTTGCTGATGACACCAATGTTGTGTCCTGACTGACTGGTGCCACAGCCACTACTTCTTATTCAATATCAGCGAGACCAAGGAGCTGATCATTGACTTCAGCGGGGGGAAAACCAGAGGTCCATGATCCAGTCCTTATTGGATGATCAGAGGTAGAGAGGGTTAGCAGCTTTAAATTCCTGGGTGTTAATATTTCAGAGGACCTGTTCAGGACCCAGCACGTAAGTGTGATTGCAAAGAAAGCACGACAGTGCCTCTACTTCCTCAGAAGTAGGAAATTTGATCTGACAACTAAAACTTTGCTGCATCACAGCCTAGTGTGGAAATACCAATGGCTTTGAACAGAAAATCCAACAAAAGGTAGTGCATAAGGCCTAGTACATCCTCCCAACCACTGAGCACATCTACATGAAACATCAACCTAGGTAAGCAGCATCCATCATCAGAGATCCCCACCACCCAGGTCATGCTCTCTTCTCACTGCTACTATCAGGTAGAAGGGAAAAGAGCCTCCAAATACGCACCACCAGTTTCAAGAACGGTTACTACCTCTCAACTATCAGGCTCTTGAATAAAAGGGGATAACTACGCTCACTTCTCTCATCATTGAAAGTTCCTACAATGATCTCACTTTAAGAACTCTTTATCTCATTATCTCACGTTCTTGTTATTTAATGCTATTTATCTGTATTTGCATTTGCATAGTTTGTTGTCTTTTACACTCTAGTTAATTTTTCATTAATCCTGTTATAGTTACTATTCTATAGATATGCTGAGTATGCCCACAAGAAAATGAATTTCAGGATTGTATATGGTGATGTATAAGTATTTTGATAATAGACTTTACTTTGACCTTTGAGCTTTATTCCCCAGAGCTTAGGAGAATGAGAGGAAATTTGGTAGCGGTATAAAAATTTATGAGGGGTATAGGCAGAGTAAATGTGAGTAGGCTTTTTCCACTGAATTTGGGTAAGACTAGAACTAGAGGCTATAGATTGGAAGTGAAAAGTGAAATCTTTAAAGTGAACATGAGGGGGAACTTCACTCAGAGGATGGTGAGAGTGTGCTACATGCTGCCACTGGAGATGGTGAATGCAGGCTCAATTTCAACATTTAAGAGAAATTTGGATAAGTACATAGAGGAGCATGGAGGGCTATGGTCCAAGTGCAGGTTGATGGGACTAGGCAGAGTAATTGTGCAGCACAAACTAGATGGGCTGAAGGGGCTGTTTCTGTGCTCTAGTGTTCTATGACTCTATCACAATGGTGTCTTCGGTACCGCAGTGTTTACCACATAGTATAGACAGTAGAGCAGGGAATGAAGCATGTGACCTATGCTGATGGTCATTGAGGAGATATGTTGTTACTGATCTATACCGATTATGGCCTGCTGATGAGGAAGTTTAAGGATCCAGTTGCAAAGGTAGGTACAGAGGCCCAAAGCTTAGAGCTTACTGATGAATTTGGGGGGGGGGGGGAAGATTGTATTGAATACCAAGATGTAGTTGATGAACAGCAGCCTGATGTATGAAATACTGTGGTTCAGATGATCCTGGAGAGGGAGGACAGCCAGTAAAACAGCATCTGCTGTTAATCGTTTGTGATGTTAGGCAAATTGAAAGGGATGCAGGTCATTTGCAAGGTGAGAGTTGTTCTGTGACATAACCAAATTCACAAAGCACCTCACTGTGGTGCAGGAAATGCTACTGAAAGGTAGTCATTGAGGTAAGACTTCCTTCTTAATGAGACCATCAGCACAAATCCCCTCTTTTGTGAAAACAGCTGCAAAGTAGCCATTCAGAATTTACCCATACCCTTCACCTAGATTACCCTTTTGGTCTCTTGCTGGTCCTAGTTATCCCCCTTTGTGTTATGCTCTTATGAAAGACCTCAAGATTTTCTTATACTTTACTGTTAGTGTTTTCTCTTGTCCTCATTTTGGTTTCCTAATCCCCATTTAAATTTCACTCCTACACTCTTCTATGCGCACTACAATAATTAGCTTGCTCTGTTTAACTTAATGTTCCCCTTTGTATAAGCTCATAAACCAGACAGAAGGTTACTTATGTATTGAAGTAAAAGTTTGTCAGATGGGTACTTGATTTTTTAAAGTACTCTATCAGAAGTTGGAATTGCAAAATAATTAGTGAAATAATTTATGCAAAGATGATGTCTATTTGCATCCTGTACTTAATTTTTTTTAAATTGTAGTATTCAAGAGCTACTAAATACATCACTTGTCTGTTCAGGAGGCATTCTCAAAAATCCAGGCATGACTCCTCTAATGCTGGCGGGTTAAGCGCACATCTTCCGTAAAGCATGAACTTCAGTTCATGAAAAAATATCCCAATTTGTATCAAGCCTTTTTCACTGTGCGGATTGCAATAGATTCACGTGAATAACATACCAATTTAAAACTCACCAGCCTTGCTTTCAAATTTGTGAATATTCTCATGGCTCTCTATCTCTATAATGTGATCCATTTTTTAAATACTCCAAGAGTTCACTATTTCTCTATGATGGCCCCTTCCATTGGAAGCAGCACATTTTTCTCTTTAGACTCTTTAGTTTAGAAACACATCACTTACACTTTGGCCTCCCTAACTTCATCATCTCTCTACTACAACTTTTACAGCTATTACTATTACTACTACTATTAAGACTACAGCAACTACTACTACTTTACTAAAACCTACATCTTTGCACAAGAGCTTAAAGTCACATGTTCTAATATTTCCTTAAGTAATTTAGTGTCGTTTTGGCCCAAAACATCAACCGTACTTTTTCCTACGGATGTTGCCTGGTGTGCTGAGTTCCTCCAGCATTTTGTGTCTGTTGCTTAGTGTCAAATTTGTCTTATTTGCTTCTGTCAAACATTTGGGATGCTTTATTATATTAATAATGCTATATAACCTCAATGATTTGGGGTTGAGTATTAGCACTTCCACATGAACAGGATATTCAACAACACTGCTTAATTAACTTTTAAGTCAACAAGTAACGTTGACTTAAAAGCACCAGGACCATAAAAAAGATCATTGTATGCAGATGCCTTTGGATTAGTGTAACTCATAACAGCACATATACAGAGAAATCATATTCAAATCTTGGGAGATAGAGAAGTAAGACATCTGGAGGGTTGAATTTGCCCAACTGTAACATGTATATCTTCTGCAGCAAAGCTTTCTTTATAGCCTCACATGTTGTTCATGAGTACGTTCAGGTTCATTTAGCCTTTAATAAATCTTCAAATATTTGGCTGCATGTTGAACTCCTCCTTGGAATATACACAGCACTGTCGTCTTTATTATGTGTTACTACAAATGCAGATAATGCTATGTAAAGATAGGTTAAGTACAATAATTCAAAGTTAGGTTGATAGATATTGTTACAAGTTTCAAATTATAAGATAAGTGAAATTTGATTTAATTGCATGTTTTTCAGATCTTGTAATTTTTTTTCTGACTTGAATTGTACCAAGGTCATCTGAACTGGAGAACTAATGGCTTGCTGAAATACAGTTACAGACAGGCTAGAACATAAGCAAACACTGCAAGAAATTGCACGGGAGAATAAGAAAAGAGTGGAGAAAAAGGAGACTGGCACAGGCAGAGGTCTATTTTTTAGTATATTTTGCCACCAAAGTATTTATAAATGTCAGTCTGCTCAGGAAAAATCCACAAAGGCTGTAGTATTCCCAAAAGGCTTAAGACATTTTCCTCTACTGCACAGTTATGAGCTATTTATTTATTTTACATTCTGTACTTTATCGAGTAAATTCTTACAGAAGATTCTTACAAATATAATTTGCCCTAGTTTAAAAATCTACCTGTAAGCCTGCACTGAGGCAAGTTAACCCGAAATGCTAGACATTCTAACTGTAGTTTATTTCCCCACATTAAATGTTCTGCTTTAATGCTTCTGATCTGGTGAAAGAAACCAAGAGAAAATACACTAATCTATTAATATTTAACACACTGGTCAATCTCCTGTGGTCTGCTCAAGGAAGCAACAGTTTCGAATGTCTCTAATCTTGACTGAGAAACATCTAGCTGTTACTTGAAAACAAAGTACAGCACTTTTGCTACAATCAGGGTGCCAAGGCTCTCTGAGTTAAAGTATTCAAGTCTTTACAGAGACTTTTGCAGGACGGTCCTGAAAGGGTCCAGAAACCTTGAGGTGAAGTATTTTCTTACGATGGAGAGGAGCAGGATAGGGTCACAAGTTAATGTGGATGATTTTTTAAAGTCCTACTGTAAACTTCAAAGCCAAATAAACAGCTCCAAGTCTTCTCTGCATTATCAGGCTACTTCTTTGAACACTACAGGAAATGATCATCATGAAGCATCTCTGGAAATGAATAAATAGTTGTCCTTTCCATTGATGCTGCCAGACCTGTTACATTCCTCCAGCATCTTGTATGTATTACTCTGGATTTCCAGCATCTACAGAATCTCTTGTGTTCATGATCAGCAGGGTAAATTTACAGAACAAGCTTTCCCTACAATGGGCAATATCTACCTAGGGTGTCCTCCAGCCCAACTAGCAGCAGGGAATAAAGTTTGAGACAGCTGTGCTTCAGTCAGAATGCACAATTTGCCAACTGCTGTAACCACCACTCCACAACTGGCTATATTTTTCTAGACAAGTGCACCTTCCTTGCTTATTTCAAGGGTGTCATAATTTATCAAAACCTGCATGTGTAAGAAAGTGTCTCACTACCACTCTCACCAGAATATTTGGAAGCAGTAGATAATTCAATCTAAGAACAGAGATATTTTATTAAACAAAGCTGTCTGCTTCGAGGAGCACTTTCTGCCTATGGCTTTTCAGATCCACACCAAGGAATATCACAATGATATAGAGCACGTATATTTCTTAAAGTGGTAGCAATCATTATTTCAATTTCCACATAAATGACTTCCTGTCTTTAGTAGTAAAAACTGTTATTCAGTTTGCTAGAGGTCACAGTTTTATTATCACCATTAAAAGGCATTTTGTTTTGTTCATTTGCTTTAAAAGAGTCATGGTCCAGCAGTACCCATCAGTTGTCCCACTCTGGTCACAACATCAATGATGTTATGTGAAAACTGATGTACTTTAACGACAATACTCACCATCGGTTGGAATTAAAACCAGAATCACATTTTTTATCATTGACATACATCATGAATTTGTTTTTTTTTGTGGCAACAGTACAATGCAAGACATTTAGTGTTACTATAATGTACAATAAAAGGATAAAATAAATAAATACAGCAAAAGAGGCAGTGTTCATGAACCATTTAGAAATTCAATGGTGGAGGGGAAGAAGCTGGTTCTAAAACATTGACTGTGTGGCTTCAGCTTGATGATGTGGGTTACAGATGACTGCACTGTTTCTGGGCGCATAAACAAAGCGTATATACTACTATTATTGCTCACTACTTGCAAGTTAACCTTTTTCATCAGAAAATACATTGCATCATTTAAATGAAAACCCACCAACCTAAAACAATGTGCACAAACTGCTGGAGGAACTCAGAAGGAAATCAACCTAAAGCTTGCTTCTTGGTCCACAGATGCTGACTGACATACTAAGTATTTCCAGCATTTTCTATTTCTATTTCGTATTTCCTACATCTGTGGCATTTTGCTAATGTAGGCAATACAAATGCTTTGCCAAGCATCTGTGCTGTGTCCACAATGACCATTTTGATCTGCAGTTTGCATGCCAATTCAACTTCTCTTCCCATGCCAACACCAACCTCTCTGTCCTCAGCCATCTCCATCTCTAGCGCCAGGGTGAAGTTAAATGCAAACTTGAAGAACAGTACCTTATACTTCACCTGGGTAGAATACAACCTAATGGCATGAAGATTGAATTCCACAATTTCAGGAAATCTGCACCTTTGTGTTTCTTTGCCTTTTTCTGATCTACATAGCATCTCCCAACTCACCACTTCTTTCTAACCTTCCCCCTATCCTGTTTCTGCTCCCCCCCCAACACACACACTGGTTCTGTTACCCCTGTGCCCCAACTCTGAGGGGCCGAAGGGTACAAAGTAGCCCCCCTCCTTTTTGAGAATCGCAAGATCGCTATTAATTCAGGTCAGGAGACCCAGGAAATGAGAGAGAGACACGTAGAATCTACAAGGGGTTTGGAATGTCCTGGCCCCTCAGCAATACAAAGCCACGGGAAACGGCCATTGTCTCTTGGAGACGGAATTGTGTATTGAGTACTGTGCTATTCATCGAAGCCCTCAGGGAATGACCAATAGTGGGCTGGTTGAGGGATGGCATCCTCCCAACCTGATTGACATCTGAGACCCCGTGAGTAAGGATAAAAGAGGGTCTGGGGAACAACCCCTTTAGACGCACCAGGAGAAACGCTAGAAATCCGGTAACAGCGTAATAGCAACAGCCGGTGGACAGCCCACGTGCGTCCTTTTCCATTTGCCTCAGAATTGGTGGGCCTCACCATGGAAGAACGGCTTTAGCTAAAAGGAGAAACCAGCCCCAACGACAGTTCGAAGGATCGACATCATAAAAAGGAAAAACTGGCAAGTTCTAAAAATCCGTCTCTCTCTCTCTCCAACCAAAAGCTGCAGCCTGAATGAACTTGAGTGACTTTTATATTTCCATCGGACAATACATTATCCCCTAGACAACGATAGAGCTATTTCTTGTTGATCATTATTATACCCGTGCTTTTAGATTTAGTATTGACGACGTATATTATCTGTATGTTTGCATTGATATTATTTTTTTGTGTATTTTTATCAATAAATACTGTTAAAAATAGTACTATCAGACTTCAATGGACCTCTCTATCTTTGCTGGTAAGTGACCCAGTTACGGGGTACGTAACAGTTCCAATTCCCATCAATCCACCCTGGGAGAACATCTCTGGCTTTCCACTCCATCTATGCCGCTTATCATCTTGTACGCTTCTTTCAAGACACCTCTCAGCCTCCTTTACTCCAAAGAGAAAAGCCCAAGCTCGCTCAAACTATCCTCTTAAGAAGTGCTTCCTAACCCAAGCAGCACCCTAGTAAATTTCTTCTGTGCCTTCTCTAAATTGTATCAGATTCCAGGATCTGCAGCTCTTTGACGTCTCCAATTATTACCTATCTTTGTCTCCACTGCCCCCTTCCTCCACCTGGTTCCATCTGTCCATCAACCTCTTCCTCACTACCTGGTTCTACTTGCCACCTACCAGCTCCTGTCTCACCTTTTCCCCTCACCTCGTTCTACTAGCTATCTTCTCTCTGCATTCTTAGGCCTGATACAGGGTCTCAAACCAAAATGTTGATTATCCTTCTGCCTCCACAGATACTATTTGACCTGCTGACATTCTCTCACAGGTTGTTTTTGCAAGGTGGCACACATGTGATGTTGAATCCTCTACATTTCACATCCTTACTTCGACTGTTATGTACCTTTGTTAAAAGCTTCTTATAGACTTCCGTCTGCTGCGCCAATGGAAAGTTCACAAATTGCTATTGTCTCACTAGGTCCTAACTCCTTATTTCTCATACAAAGAAATCCATTCTCATTGTCCTGTCAGTTTGGATATCACTGTAACATTATAGAGCTTTGCTGGAATCCGCAATAGAGTGTAGATGCAAATTTTTCTATTTTCCATCCTTCCTTGGTATCTTGATCCACAACATCTTTTCAGAAATACCTAATTGTACTTTTGCAGCAAAATGCAAGATTTTTCAGCACAGAGATATGGGATGTGTCATTTTGGTCCCCATTTTGCATTCAGTGCACTCTTGTTGCTAGTGAAATTAATTTTGATGGACCAACTGCTAATTTTGATGTTCCACTTCTATTTTAATAGTATTAATGCACATACAAGCTATGAAATGCCCTTTCTTATCAAACTAGAACAGGATACAGGAATTCTGATGTAAGAGCAACTTCAAATTTTCTGCAAACATAACTTGTGTGAAAAGTTCTTAACAAAGGTTCACAACTTCTTTGTCTTTGTTTTACACACTAGACCAGGGGTGGGCAAACTTTTTGACTTGTGGGCCACAAAGGGTTCTAAAATTTGACAGGGGGGCCGGACCAGGAGCAGATGGACGGAGTGTTTTGGTAATACACCTCATAAGAGAAAATAAAATATCATGGGATATGTAGAAAACAAGTGCTTTAATTTCAATTGAAAATGAACAAATGGATTACAACAAAATATCTGTCTTTGAAGTCCCATGGTATTTAGCTATTTATTGAAATGACTTTTAAAACACTGAAAATTAAATGAATAAAATACAGCTTTTTTTAATAGTAACAGTTATTATTTTAAAGCACTGAAAATTCTGTTATCCTTCAAGATATTATCATCATCACTCTCCTCCTGACTGTCTTTATTTCAAAAACGGTAGGAGATGCAGGTCTACTTGTCCTGCTCCTTCTTATTCAATTGTCCCCTGTGCCAAAACTCAGCAACGACCAGCACAAGGACAGAACAGTGACAGCGCGCCAGTAAGCAGAGCGCGTTATTTGATCTGGAGTGCATTTTTTATTTTGAGTACGTACGTGCACCTGCGCACTACTCATGTCCATCACTTAACAGAAATGACATGTAACATGTAAGGCTTATTGAAAAAAATATTTTCAAATGCATTTTTTACATAACACAACGAAGAAACTTATTTTTAATTTCAGTGGGAACAGTGTTGTTGGTCTCCCTTTTTAGCCAGCGCATCAAAGTCTGGATTTAGTTTTGTTGTGGAGATTCTCAGGATGGATCTGAGGTGCTAACAAGGTTTATTAATATAATTTCATCAAGTTCTGCGGGCCGGATTAAAAAGCTTAACGGGCCGCATATGGCCCGCGGGCCGTAGTTTGCCCATGCCTGCACTAGACGCATCTCTAATTGTATGCCTTGTCAAGTTTGATTGCTTGTTTTACCTTTTTGATCAGTAAACCTTCTAATTGCTCTTCAACTTCAATGTTTACTGAACCAAATTTCCTGTGAGGCCTTACCTGTACTTGTCATCCCCCACCTCATCTGGTTCCATTTATCACCAACCAGTCCCTGTCTAACATATCTCTCTCGATTCTTTATGCTAACCATCTTATCTTTGTACTGTTATTTTAATGCAGGGTCTCAAGCCAAAACAATGACCATCCCTTTGCTTTCAAAGATTTTGTTTGACCTGCTGAGCTCCTCCAGCAATTTGTTTTTTTGATCAAATATCAGAAGTTCTCTTTCAGTGACAGTTTTGTTCAATGCCTTCTTTCATTTCACAAGCTCCTTTTATGAGGTCATTTTCCCAATAGTGTAAAGACAAGATTGCCGGGAATCTGACTTTTGCTGCCTATCGCTGTGTTTGTACAATGTATCTTTATAGTAGCATTCCCTCTTCTTCCAGACATTTACCATTCTACATTGGCTCATTTATTTCTTCAGGTTTGTGCCCTCTTTTTCCACTCCACTGTGTAAATGATTCAAGTCAACAATGAGATCTATCTCTTAGTTTCGTCTTTATCTGTATATTCAGATGTTGAGGTCATATTGAGCATGCTAATACTTATTGATTTAATCCAGTACTGACCCAATAATGTTGGCTTTTAAGTATGGTATTCCATAATTATCTAAAACTTGATTTCCCTGATCTTTTGACCAACATTGTACTTCAACATTCTTAATACTCTCACATATTTTCCAAAAAATATGGACAAGGAAACAAACATCATTCTTAGTTTTCAGGATAACACTCTGCCAATAGAAAAGTCCTGTCTCAACACTCAGTTGCTATTGCAGGGTCAGTTTTCATTACAGTGCTCTGAAAATGTAGTTTTAACGTTATTATTGTCTTCATTTTGGTGGCATTGTAACATTGCAGTTACCCGCTGATCTTTATGGTTTGTACCTTCCACCTGTGACCATGTGGGTTGCTTCAAGGTGCTCTGGTTTCCTTCCTCATTCCAAAGATATGCAGGTTAGGGTTAATAAGTTGTGGGCAAGCTATATTGGTGTTGGACGCATGGTGACACATGTGGGCTGCTCCCAGCATGTACTTGAAGTGTATTGGTCACTGATGCAAACAACATATTTCACTGTATGTTTCGAAGTTTTGATGTACATGTAACAAATTCAAAGGTTCAATGTAATGTCAGAGGAATGTATACAATATACTGTACATCCTGAAATGCTTTTCCTTTGCAAAACATCCACGAAAACAGATAAGTGCCCAAGAATGAACAACAGTTAAACATGAGAACCCCAAAGATCCCCCCTCAGCTCCCCCTCCCGCGTGTAAGCGGCGGCGAGCAACAATCCCTCTAACCCCCACCAGCAAAACAAAAAGCGTACTCGCTACCGAGCACAAGCATGAGCTAAGCGATAGCAAAGACACAGACCTTGCAGTTACCCCAAAGACTATCACAATTCATCCGGCATTCAGCAACCCAAAGGTTCTCTCTCTCCCTAATAAGGGAGAGGGAGGTGTCCCCCACATTTTCACAGCGAACGGGAGACATAACAGCAACCCGCTGGTTTATGGTGTCAAAAAGTCCTTTTCGCCGCTTCTTACAAGCTCTGTGCCCGAAGATCGTGAAGATCTCAGGTCTTTGGGCCCACAGCAAAAGATTTTCCAGCCTCCCCGATGACACGAGTCTCCTGCCTCAACACTGACCCTCGATCTGCCCGTCTCCATAGCCCAGAGATCTTAGGCTTTCGGACACTAGGCCGCCTCTCAGGCCTAACCCTTGGCGTGCCGAACATCGGCCTGTCCTGAAACCCTGAGAACAGATCCCATTCCCGCAATGAACCGAAGTCAGTGTGTAACTCCAGGTTAGGGTCTTCAAAAAAACCCTGAAAGGGGAAAATAAAGATACGAAAGACGGAAACAGAGCTGTTTCCAAAGATGCAAGCAAAGGAGTCGCTGTTTAGTGCCATCTTAACTCTGCCTCCTAACTTTAAGAAAGCTAATTTAAAAAAATCTTATCCTAGTGGCATAAATACCATTTAACATGTAGTCCTTGATTTTGTAATTTATCTCTGAGGTATTTACAGTACTTCTCCAATGCCTTTGGTTTGCATAACTCTTTTTCTTTTCAAAAGATTTGGGTCACAGTTCTCAATGTTTGCCACACATTCAGTTTACCTTCAGCAATCTTTGCAGAGTTTTCTATTCCATTGCAAATAGAGCAGTGGGCTATATTAAATAGGGTGATGTGGCTTCCCTAGCTTTGATACCAAAGGCCCCCTGCTTTTTTTTTCCAATCAGTCTCCTGTAGTTAGCTTATTTTCTAACAAAACTAACAAGATTCCAAGATGGCAGTGCGACGCAGCTTGCAGTGGCCACTCCGGAGCTGATTATCTGTTATTTGTGAAGCGGGGTGCCGTGCGCAATCATAATCGATTGAAAACAGACGTGGGAGCACAGAGGAACATCTGGAAATCTCCAGGAAGACCTTCTTCATTGCTGTTGCTGCTGTGAGGTCCAGGACTCTGCTGGGAAGAACAGGCCCCCAGTCCTTGGGGTTGCGTTGCCGATGGCCGTTCGTGGGGCCGTCTTAATACGCCCGGCAGAGGATGGTGCTCAGAGAAGCTGTGCCGGAGGGGATGGTCGTCGGCTCGGAGTCCGCTGCGGTCAGGTCGCTTTCGGTGTGTGCTTCGTCTGCGAGGCTGGGTTCGATGGAGCTTTCGTTGTGTGCTGCGTCTGCGAGGCTGAGTCGGGCGGCGCTGTGGAAGTCCATAGCGGGGGTACTCCCTTCTGCCGCCGGCGTGGGATGGCGAGTCTGTCAGGACCCTGGGGACTTGTGGAAACTGTGTGGTGATTTCTTTTGAACTTATAATCCTTTAACATCTTTGGACTATTTTTACTGTGCCCATAGTCTGTTTTTTTATCAATTATGCTATTGTTTGCACTGTTGTAACTATACGTTGTAATTATGTGGTTTTGTGCAGGTCTTGTAGCTTTAGTTTTTGGTCTTGTTTGTCTGGTGGATTTGGAGCTCCTTTCCGGGGAACGCGCTAAGACGGTAACGCGATATTAATACGCAGCAGCCTCTCCGGACTCTGGATTGGGGATTGCCAAACGTTATGTGGATTTTCTAGTGTAGTCTGTTTTGTCATATGCTTTTGTGATATCATTCTGGAGGAACGTTGTCTCATTTTTTAACTGCATTGCATTTGTGGTTTCTAAATGACAATAAACTGAATCTGAATCTTTAACCTACACTTCCTAATGAAGAAGACATAGCTGATACGGCCATTACTTTCTGCAGTGCTTAATGATACCTTGAGTTGACTGTAACTATTCCAATTTACATTGTCATTGCAGTTGCAATGACAATCCTTCTTGTCTTTCCAAAAGTGAGTATTAAAAAATTTGCTCTGTAATTGTTTATCGGCCAGTCTAAAAACTAATGATCCTTTTGTGCTTGATTTAGGAGTATTGCAAAATTCCAATGTTTTATTAAATCTCTCAGGTGTGGAATATACCGGTAATCACCAATTCCATCCTCTGGTATCAGATTACATGAACTGAATTTAAGCTTTCAAGTACTTCTGACATGCTGGGTTGAAGTGTTGCTTTATTTTTTCCATCAGTTTGTCAAATAAGACACCAACTGCATGGTGCATGGTGCCAACATATTACCACAAGCAGTACTAAAGTTATTCCCACAAACTCTATGGTCTTCTTTTGCTCAAGAATTACTGTATTTTGCCCTTCAGAATTTTCACCTGTAACTTCAATGCCATTGAGACACAAGATATTCTTCAGATGCTGGAAATCTTGAGCAACTCTCACAAAATTCTGGTAGAACTCAACAGGTCAGGTAGCATCTATAGGAAAGAACAAGCAGTCGATGTTTCAGGCTGAGACCTTCTTCAGGACTGAAAAGGAAGATGGCAGGATAAAAAAGTGGAAAGAGGCGAACTGAAAATTGATAGGCAAAGCCAGGTGGGTGCGAAAGGTCAAAGGCTGGAGAAGAATCTGATAGGGGAGCAGAGTGGACCATAAGAGAAAATGGAGGAGGAGGGGACCCAGGTGGAAATAATATGCAGGTGAGAAGTAAAAGGTCAGAGTGGGGAATAGAGGAAGGGTGGGGGTGAAAGTTGTTTACCGGAAGGTGAAATCAATATTCATGCCATCAGGTTGGAGGGTACAGGATATAAGGTGTTGCTCCTCCACTCTGAGGGTGGCCTCATCTTGGAACATGAGGAGATGCCATGGATGGGCTTTGGAACAGGAATGAGAATGGGAATTAAAATGTTTGGCCAGTCCGAAGTCCTGCTTGTGCAGATGGTGCAGAGGTGCTTGATGAAGCAGCCCCGCAATTTACAATGGGTCTCACCAGTGCAGAAGAGGCCACTTTAGGAGCACCAGACACAATAGATGAACCCAGCAGATTTGCAGGTGAAGTGTTGCCTTACCTGGATGGACAGTCTGGGGCCCTGAATGGAAGCGAGGAAGGAGGGGAATGGACAGGTGTAGCACTTTGACCATTTGCAGGGATAAGTGCCATGAGGGAGATTAGTGGGGATGGACAAACGGAAAAGAAATGGTGGAGGGAGAGATCCCTGTGGAAAGCAGAAATAGGGGGGGAGGGATGGAAGGTAAAGTTATGTTTAGTGGTAGGATCACTTTGGAGATGACAGAATTTGGGGAGGATACTGTGTCCAGTTCTGGTCGCCTCACTATAGGAAGGATATGGAAGCATTGGAAAGGGTACAGACGAGATTTACCAGGATGCTGCCTGGTCTAGAGAGTATGGATTATGATCAGAGATTAAGGGAGCTAGGGCTTTACTCTTTGGAGAGAAGGAGGATGAGAGGAGACATGATAGAGGTGTACAAGATATTAAGAGGAATAGACAGAGTGGACAGCCAGCACCTCTTCCCCAGGGCACCACTGCTCAGTACAAGAGGACATGGCTGTAAGTTAAGGGGAGGGAAGTTCAAGGGGGATATTAGAAGAAGGTTTTTCAGAGAGTGGTTGGTGCGTGGAATGCACTGCCTGAGTCAGTGGCGGAGGCAGACACACTAGTGAAGTTTAAGAGACTACTAGACAGGTATATGGAGGAATTTAAGGTGGGGGGTTATATGAGAGGCAGGGATTGAGGGTTAGCACAACATTGTGGGCCGAAGGGCCTGTAATGTGCTGTACTATTCTATAACGTGTTGGATCTGGAGGCTGATAGGGTGGTAGGAAAGGACAAGAGAGGTTCTATCACAATTAAGGTGGAGGGAAGATTGGGTGAGCACAGATATATGGGGAATGGAAGAAAATGCAGGTGAGGACAGTATAAATAGTAGAGGAAGGGAAACTATTGATACTGCATCAGTGAGACCTGGTGTAAATTGGAGGATCACTTCGTCAAGCACCTCTGCAACATCCCAAACAAGTGGAATTCCCAGTGGCCAAACATTTTAATTGCGATTCCATTCCTGTTCTACCGTGTCGACCCATGATCTTCTCTTGTGCGAGATGAGGCTACTCTCAGGATGGAGAAGCAACACCTTATATTCTGCCTGGGTATCCTCCAACTTGATGGCTTGGTTTCTCCTTCTGGTAAACAAATTACACCTCTCCCCACTCCTACTCGTTCTTTTTCTCACCAGCTTATTTCTTTCCCCTGGGTTCCCTCCTCCTTCCCTTTCTCCTATGGTCCACTCTCCTCTCCTATCAGATTCCTTCATCTCCAGCCCTTGACCTTTCCCACCCACTTGGCTTCCCCTATCACCTTCTATCTAGCCTCCTGTCTATTCTGCTATCTTCATCCTTTCTCCTCAGTCCTGAAGAAGGTTCTTCGCCCGAAATGTCGACTGTTTATTCTTTCAATAGATGCTGCCTGACCGCTTGAATTGCACCGCCATTTTGGATTTCCAGCATCTGCAGATTTTCTCATGTTTACCATCACACCCCCATTTCTGCAATCTAGTCTTTGTCCTATTTCACATTTGCTACATGTTAAAGTTGAGAAATTCATCTTTTAGTTTTGCTAAGCTTTCTTTCCTAAGATTCACTAGAGTAACTAGAGCAATATGATACTCCTATTACGTACCCGCTCTTATTACTGACGGAGTATATAGGATTCTTCTTGTACCTGTTCTGAAAATTAATACATAAATTACATAGATTAAAAGCATTGAGGAAACATGTCTTCATTTGTGGCAGTCAAATATCCAATTGTACGAGGGGTGATTGATAAGTTCGTGGCCCAAGGTAGAAGGAGTCAATTTTAGAAAACCTAGCACATCTATTTTTCAACATAGTCCCCTCCTACATTTACACACTTAGTCCGGCGGTCATGGAGCATACAGATCTTGGACCTCTAGAAAGTGTCCACAGATGGGTGATTGATAAATTGGAATTGTAGATGACTGCCTCCACTCGTTTTTCTGTGGGTTGTAAAATGGAGGATGAGACTAACATAGAGTTTGCAGGCTCTTCCACTGATGGGGCGGGGGTGGATGATTGATTAGTCAGATACCTAGATGGGGAGGTAGTGCCCTTTACATCATTTATGAGGGAGTTCTAGTGTACTCCTGCATGGCATTAAGGTTCCCAAATGCTCCACCCCTGTTTTGCCTGACCAAGACCCAGAGTTTCCCCAAGAGTTAGCAAGGGTGTTGCTCTTCTTCAAGGAGGCCATCAGCACCTTCTTGAATATTTCCTTCTGTTGACTTAATAACCAGTTCCCATAACAGAGTTTGGAACAGCGTAACTGTTGGTGTTAGGTACATGAATGATATGGCTTCTCCTACAGAGCTGATTGAGTGCAATTAGGGTTTCAATGTTGTATGTGTTGTCCTGTTGTTGGCTGCTTTAGCCTTCTACTGAATTTAAGATTTTGTGGAGAAGTGTTAGTGGTAGCTTCTCTGTTCTTTGAGATGCCTGCTGAAGGTAATCCAACTCTGAGAGGCATAAAGGAGATCTGTAGACCATAAGCTCCATGGTATGTCTGTGGTGCTGATCTTCAAAAACCCATTTCCATGATCAATGAAAGCCCATGCTGATCCATTGAAGATGGCAGTGAATGTCATTATCTTTGTCTCGATTGAGAGGTGGTTCCAAAGTTATCGAAATGGACCACATTTTTTAGGGTTTCACTATGAACCTACGTTATCAAAAGGCAATGTGCTGCAGTGGGGGCCAGTTGGTAGAGGACCTCTGTCATGCAGATTTTGATTGTTAAGCCCATCCTCTCTTTTGTTTCACAATAATGACTGAGAATACTGCAAACACAGTTACAGAGAGGTTCAGCAGGACTAGGTTATGAAGAATAGTAAGCATGTCTTGAGCAGTTTCCCAAATTTGAAGATTAGATCACTTTCACAGTGGATTTGTTGGAGGTGGGATGCCACACTATTAATAGCTATTCCTCAGCCTGTAAGGTGCTAAACTCTAAACCTCCCACCCTAACACTCAAAAACTCTGTACTTCTTTCCACTATTACAACATTTCTCAAGACAATTTTTACCTTTCCCATTTGCAATTATTCACATATGGGAACATTTTAAATGAGTTAATCCCAAAGTACTTTAATCCACAGACTCCAACCAGCCACAAGTGCAGTCCTGATGTTGCTGCATTCACAATGGCATCATGTCAGGTGTGCATTTTTCCCAAAATATATGGAGGCCCTGTAACATTTCCAAATTTATGTTCTCATTTTTCAAGGAACAAAAATGTCCTCTTTGAAGATGAATCTAGTGGGCAAGATCTGCAATTTCTACTTACTCCTGAAATGTCAACTCTGTTTCTCTCTCCACAAATGCTACCTGACCTGCGAAATACTTCCAGGATTTTCTGTCTTCATTTCAGATGTCCGCCAGTTTTCTTTCGATTGACAACCGAGTGACACCTCTGTCCTCTTGATGTCGCTGCAGCTGGAGGACCAGGACTGGCTGCGCAGGCGGCCGGTTGCTAGGGGCGCGGCTGAGTTCTGCCCATTAGCACCGAGCCGCTTCCTTCGCTACGCGGAAGTGCAACTCGTATTGGTTCAGAGAGAGAGAGAGAGAGAGAGCGAGAAGAGACGGGGATCTGCAGTCAGCGGCGGGTAGTACTAGGTACACGTTGGCAGCGATGGATGGGCTGAAGTGTGCAGCAGCAGGGAGTGGTGACGATGCAGCTGCCTCCCCTGGAAGTGCCAATGGAAGGACGAAAGTGGCGATCATCACCGGCATCACTGGGCAGGTACTTAATCAGCACATACCTACATCCTAACTAGAATAAACTGCATTGGCGCCAATGCAGCGTCTACATAAGAATCTCTTTAAGATCATTTAAAAAGTCCCTACTGTGAATTTTGTTTTAATTTGGTCTCTGACCGGAACCTATTTGAAGTATCATATACTCTCAGTACTGATAATTAATTTGAATTTTTAAAAAATCAGGACATTTAAGGTGATTCTGCTCACCAGTCATTGCCCGTCTGTCCAATTAAACAAGTAAGCTTTGTGAATAAAACAAAGTTTCAGGCCATTTACTTACCTGACAGTCGTTTTATTTGTTATGAAAACGGTCAGAAAGCCTTTTGTGATATGTATGCGTCAAAACCTGAATTGGGCAAGTTTATTTCTCTCCACCCCACTTCTTTGGGATGATATGTGGTGATGTCTCAGTGTTGTTACTTTATATTACACAACAAGTTCACCTGATCTGATATGTGAGTATATCGTTATTATTATGAATATTGTGTCTGTGTGTTTAACTAACTTTAAAACAATATGAGTCAGGAATTAGGTATGTAAATTGGGCTGTGTGATAAGTAGACCACAGTATTGTCTTTTCTCAATCCAGTTAGCATCTGCATAAGCTACAAATTTACATTAGTGTGGCAATATTGTTAAAATTTGATCTCTTGTTATGCTTTTGAAGTGGAGTTCTACACTTATACAGTATTTGGCTCAATTAGTGTGTTCAAAGGACAATATGAATTGCAATGTGGTATGTTATTTGCACTTGTAGACTAATACATTTTTCTAATAATATTTTTACATTGCACATATTAATTTTATCTAGTAGTTTTCATTCACACTTCCAACTATCATTGAAAGCACCAATGAAACATAGAAAATTGATTGTGATATTGCTAACTACTTAGTACATTTTCAATGATTATCATACTTCTTTGACTTGCATCATACATAGAGCAATAGCTCATCATGGTGAATGAAAAATACCAGGTAATGTTGGTGGCCAGTGATGCAGCTGCCTCACAACCTCAGGGATATAGGTTCGATCCTGATCTCCAGGGCTGTGTGTGATGTTTGCATGTTCTCCTGGTGTCTGCGTGGATTTCCTCCATATACCGCAGAGATGCTGATTAAGAGGTTAATTGCCACAACAAATTGTCTTTAGAAAAGGTGGATGGAGAATTTGGGAGAAGTTGATAGAAATATCAGGAAATAAAATTGGGATTATCAGAGGATTAACAAGGGTTGGTGCATGATTATTAGTGTGGAGATTGGGCTAAAGGGCACATTTCTCTGCTACACATCGCCCTCATACTGGACCCCCTACAATTCAGTTACTGACACGACCGATCGACAGGCAACGCAATAGCCACTGCTCTACACACCGTCCTTACACATCTGGAGAAAGAAGGATGCTTATGTGAGAATGCTGTTCTTGGACTACAGTTCAGCATTCAACACCATAATTCCCTCCAGGATCCACAAGAAGCTCAGGGACCTCAGCCTTCACCCTGCGTTGTGCAGCTCAATCCTGGACTTACTGTCAGATCACCGACAGGTGGTAAGAGTGGGCTCCCTCACCTCCACCCATCTGACTCTCAATACAGAGCCCCTCAGGGCTGTGTACTAAGTCCCCTCCTTTACTCCCTGTATACCCATGACTGTGTTACCACCCACTGCCCTAATCTGCTAATTACATTTGCCAATGACACTGCATTGATTGGCCTCATCTCAAACAATAACGAGGTGGCCTACAGGAAAGAAGTCATCTCTCTGACACAGTGGTGTCAAGAAAACAATCTCTCCCTTAGTGTTGCAAAAACAAAGGTATTGGCTGTGGATTACAGGAGGAATGGAGACAGGCTAACCCCTATTAACATCAGTGGATCTGGGGTTGAGAGAGTAAACAACCCTAAGACCTCATGTGGTCTGTACACACCAGCTGTGTGGTGAAAAAGGCACAGCAGCGCCTCTTTCACCTCTGACGGTTAAGGATGTTTGGTATAGGCCCCCAGACCCTAAGAACTTTCTACAGGGGCACAATTGGGAGCATCCTAACTGACTGCATCACTGCCTGGTATGGGAATTGTACCTCCCTTAATCGCGTGATTCTGTAGAAAGTAGTGCGGACAGCCCAGCACTTCTGTAGTTGTGAACTTCCCATCATTCAGGACATTGACAAAGACAAGTGTGGGGGAAAAAAAAGGGCCCAAAAGATCATTGGGGACCCAAGTCACCTCAACCACAATCTATTCCACCTGGTACCATCTGGGAAACGGTTCCACAATAGACAATAGGTGCAGGAGTAGGCCATTTGTTCCTTTGAGCCAGCACCACCATTCACTGTGATCATGGCTGATCATCCACAATCAGCACCCCATTCCTGCCTTCCCCATATCCCTTGACTCTGCTATGTTTAAGAGCTCTATCTAACTCTTTCTTGAAAGCATCCAGAGAATTGGCCTCCACTGCCTTCTGAGGGAGAACATTCCACATATCCACAACTCTTTGGGTGAAAAAGTTTTTCCTCAACTCTGTTCTAAATGGCCTACCCCTTATTCTTAAACTGTGGCCTCTGGTTCTGGACTCCCCCAACTTCGGGAACATGTTTCCTGCCTGTAGCATGCCCAATCCCCTAATAATCTTATATGTTTCAATCAGATCCCCTCTCATCCTTCTAAATTCCAGTGTATACAAGCCCTGTCGCTCCAATCTTTCAACATATGACAGTCCTGCCATCCCGGGAATCAACCTCGTGAACCTACGCTGCACTCCTTTAATAGCAAGAATGTCCTTCTTCGAATTTGGAGACCAAAACTGAACACAATACTCCAGGTGTGGTCTCACCAGGGCCCTGTACAACTGCAGAAGGACCTCTTTGCTCCTATACTCAACTTCCCTTGTTATGAAGGCCAACATGCCATTAGCTTTCTTCACTGCCTGCTGTACCTGCATGCTTACTTCCACAGCATAAAAGCCAAGACCAAAAGATTCTGAAACAGCTTCTTCCACCAGACCATCAGACTGATTAACTCATGTTGATTTGAGTGTATTTCTATGTTACATTGGCTGTTCTACTTACTATAAATTACTTTGCACATTGCACATTTAGACAGAGATGTAACATAAAGATTTTTTTACTTTTCATGTATGTGAAGGATGTAAAAAATAAAGTCATTTCAAGTCAATTCAGTTCTGTAGTTGTACAGGTTTCCACTCATTCTCTGAGGATTATTTTCTATTCAATATATCTATAACTTTATACTGATATATATTAAATAAATTAAAAATGTAAGATTTTGCTGCAGGACATTCCCACTTACCAGTTACATCTTTGCTATTAATGTCCATCACTGAAGCAAAGAAACTATGAAGTGAATTGCTCCTACCATCTACAAAGTAGGTGCAAAGTTACTTCATAAATTAGCGTAGAAACAGTTTTTATCTTATAATCTAACATAGGGTTCTGAGCAATAATTGCAGCTGACGATCTTAAATGATTTTCTACTTACTGGTTAAATTGTGGATTGATCTGGAGAACTGTCACACAATTACTTGAAGTTGGTAATAGAAAGAAAATAGTCTTCAAAAATTATGGTGGCAAGTGAGAAGAGAGCATGTTCTGGGCGGTGGGGGTCTGATGATGGATACTACTTTCCCATGACAGCATTTCATGTAAGTGTGATCAATGGTTGGAAGGGTTTTACCCATGATGGACAGGGCCATATCCACTTCTTTTTGTAGAATTTTCCACTCAAGCTCATTGATGTTTCCATGCGAGGCTCTGATGCAGCCAGTCAATATACTCTTAACTACATATCTATGAAAGTTTGTCAAAGTTTTAGATGTTATGTTGAATTTCTGCAAACTCTTAAGGATGAAGAGGTGCTGCTGTGTTTTCTTCGTAATTGCACTTGCGTGCTGGTCTCAGGACAGGTCCTCTGAAATAATAACACCTATAAATGTAAGGTTGCTTACCCTCTCCACCTCTGATTTTCCAATGAGGACTACCTCATGGACCTCTGGTTTCCTTCTCTGTAATCAGTTCCTTGGTCTTGCTGACCTTAAGTGAGAAATTGTTATGATACCACTCAGCTAGATTTTTATTCTCACTCCTATATACTGATTCATCACCATCTTTGATTCGGCCTACGATAGTGGAGTCATCAGCAAACTTGAACATGGCATTGGAGTGTGCATAGCCACACAGTCATAAGTATAATGTAAGTAGTGCAGAGGGCTGAGCACACTTGTGTTGCATGTGTGCTGATGGAGATTGTGGAGGAGGTGTTGTTGCTAATCTGAACTGACTGTGATCTACAAGTGAGGAAATTGAGGATCTAATTGCCCATGGAGATAAAGGTGAGGCTAAGGTCTTGGAGCTTATTGATTTGTTTTGAGGGGATGATGGTATTGAATGCTGAGCTGTAGTCAATAAAGAGCATCTTGATGTCTGCATCTTTGCTGTTTAGATGTCCAGGGTTGAGTGAGGAGTCATTGAGATAGTATCTGCTGTGGACTTGTAGCTCCTGTAGATAAATTGGAACAGATCTAAGTTGCTTCTCAGGCAGAAGTTAATCTGTTTCATCACCAACTGATCAAAGCGCTTCATCACTGTGGATGTAAGTACTACTTGGTGATAGTCACTGAAGCAGGTCACCATGCTTTTCACGGGCACCGGTATAATTGAAGCCTTCTTGAAGTAGGTGGGTACCACACACTGCTGAAGCGTGAGGTTAGAGATCTCAGTGAACACATCAGTCAGTTGATCAGCAAGTGTCTACAGTATGTGCCCAGTTGCAGAGGGAGGTCCAGAGGCCCAAGTTTTGGAACTTGTTGAACTCGGGGCCCCAAGATCCCTCTACACATCAACACTGTTAAGGATTGTGCTATTAATAGTGTACTTTCTCTTGACATTAGATCTTCCAAAGTGTAGCACTTCACAGTTGGCCAGATTACATTCTATCTACCATATCCTACCCATATCTGCAACTGATCCATGAGACACTGTATCCTTGCTGTCTTCTACACTTTCTACAACCTCATCCATCTTGGTACTAGCCTCTGTCATCTATGGGCAAGCTAATTCTGCATCTAAACGGCTAATTTACAATTGAACCCATACATCTGAATCTTGTGGATAAACTCGCATAAGGGACGTTGTCTATATTGTTTTTAGTAAGGTGTTTAACAATATCCGCAGCTCTACTTTCAACAGTCATGTTTCTCACTTCCTTGAAAAGCTCAATCAAGTTAGTAAAACATGTTAGTTAGCATGACATGTCCTGTACACTGCCATGCTGACTGTCTAATTAGGCTATGATTTTCCAGTTGCTTATAAATTCTGCCTTTAAGAATCCTCTTCAGTTACTTCCCTAGTATTGATTCGAGACTTAACAGTCTATAGTTTCCAGGGTTATCTGTGAATAATGGAACAACATTGATTACTCGCCAATTCTCCAAATCCTTGACTGTGGTTAGAGAGGCCACAAGGATATTGGGGAACGCTCCAGCAATCTCATCTCCTGCCTCCCTCAATATCCTGGGGATATATCAGGTCCTGTCTTCATGTTCTTAAAGAGACCCGATACTACCTTCTTAATCTTGAAATGTCCCAGTAAACTAGCACACACCATATTGATCTCTCTCTTGTTGGATAGGGGTGTACAATTATTTTTTTACCTTATAGTTTAACTTTCTTATGCTTACTTGTATTGTATATAACACCTATATACATGTAATTGTTCAGTGAATCGTCTGGTAAGTATGGTATTTGTTACTTGTTACATATACCTGTGAGGGTGCATTCTCCAGATATCTTATGAGGTAACCGTAGCCTTCAGCCAGGAGCAGATGTCATCAGGTGGTTCCCAACCTTCACAGTGTGTTTCGACCCTTAACCACGACACTCTCCATTTGGAGGGCCGGCAGTGGTGGCCAAATCACTGCCCATCTGCTCCTGGCTTCCAGCTTTCCTCCTCTCTCCTACTCCAAATCCAACAAGAGGCTTGTTCTGCCTCTCCCCCCATCCTACGAGCTGCTTGTTTTTTGTTCCCTTTGTCCAGGCCCAGAGCTGACAATTGCCATGCTGATTTGGCTGGAAACCTCTGCAGCCGATCTCCACAGGGAACAACCATGCCTGCCATCCCTTGTCTTTGCATTCCTGCACTAAGGGCTGGTACTTCAAGGCTTTTCTCTCATGGGCCTCCTCCCATCCCTCCTCCCATGGCACCGTCAGCTCAACCAGAATTATTTTCTGGTCTTCAGTTGACCACAATACAATGTCCGGACGGAGGGTTGTGTGCACCACCTCGGGGAACTGCAGCCTCCTTCCCACATCGATCCTCATCTCCCAGGACCTGGCCATTAGCAGCAGATTTGGCTTTGGTTGTTTAGTTATGAAAGGCCTAGCTCCCTCTTTGATGAAGGTGATGGCTTTCCTCAAATCTGTGCCAGCCGTCCTCTTCTTGCATCTGTCTCGCTCCAGTGTGTCAGCAAGAGCCATCAGCACCTTATCATGGTGCCACCTATACCGCCCTTGAATTTGAGCTGTTTTGCACCTGGACAGTATATCAGCCAGTGTTCCCTTTTGACCACAGAGCTTACAGCTCAGGTCCTCTCTCACCCCCACATGTACAGATGTAATGGTGAAGGAAGGGTGTCATACACGGATCATAAAAGGAAGGAAATATGGAAGGGCTCCAGTCTCCATAAACTCTGCCCATGAAATCTTGCACTTGCGCAGATCCCATTTTGTCCAGGCACCCTGGGACACTTGTTCCACTGTTGCCTGTGTATTTTTCTAGAAACTTCTAAAATGAAATTAAAAATGAAGCTTCAAGACCTTGGCCTCAATACTTCCTTGTGCAATTGGATCCTCGATCTCCTCACTTGCAGACTCCAGTCAGTTGAAATTGGCAACAGCATCTCCTCCACAATCTCCATCAGCACGGGTTGCCCACAAGCTGTGTGCTTAGCCCCCTGCTCTACTCACTTGATACTTATGACTGCGAGGACTGCTACAGTTTGTTTGAGTGTTGTTGGAGTTGCATGTACTTAGACAGTTCCATAATGCCTTTCAAGATTTTTTATTGTCATTTCCAGTGCACAAGTGTTTTCAAATCTTAATTGAGATAGAGTGTGGAGTATGCTCTTGCAGCCCTTTGAGCGGCATTGCTCAGCGACTCTCTGTTTAACCCTGGCCTAATCATGGGACAATTTACAATGGCCAATTAACCGACCAACCTGTATATATTTGCACTGTGGCAGGGAATTGGAGGAAACCCAATCAGTTACGTGAAGAATGTAAAAACACCTTACTGCAGCGGTCGGAATAGAACATGGATCACTGGTTATGCTACAATAATTGTTACTCTAGTTGAGATAAAGAACAGAATAATTAAAAAAACACAACATATAAATGCATAAGATAGCTTTTACATTGATTGTATGTACATAAAGTGATGCTAGATACAGCAGGTGACTGTCAGGTCTGATAAAGTAGTGGTAGTGTGGGGTGTTGTAGGGTGGGTTAGTGGGTGGAGGTGTTGATTAACCTTACTACTTGGGGGAAGTAACTGTTATTGAGTTTGCTTGTCCTGGAATGGATGCTACATAGCCTCTTCCTCGATGGGAGTGAGGCAACCAGTACATGAACACGGTGAGTGGTATCGTTCATGATGTTACTGGCCTTTTTCCGGTACCTTATTGTAGATATGTCCTTGATGGTGGGAAGGCTGATGCTAGTGTTAGGTTGCACTTTGATAATTGGGAGCCATAATATTTATGTCCCTGGTCAGTAGAGGCTTAGCAGAATATGGATTATGTCGTTGACTATCGAGGTCAAAGTCCAAAGTAAATTTATTATCAAATTACATATATGTTACCATTTACAACCCTGAGATTAATTTTCTTGAGGGCATACTCAATAAATTCATAACAGAATAAAAACCACAAGTAGAATCAATTAAATACCAACTTTGGCATTCAACCAGTGTTGAAAAAGACAACAAACTTGGAAATACAAAAAGAAAGAAATCCTAATAAATATCAAGAACATGAGATGAAGAGTCCTTGCATAGGTTGTGGGAACATTTCAATGAGGAGGCAAGTGAAGTTATCGACTTTGGTTCAAGAGCCTGATGATGCTTCCTGAACCTGGTGGTGTGAGCTCTGAAGCTCCTGTACCACCTTCCTGATGGCAGCAGTGAGGAGAGAGCATAAGCTGGGTGGTAGGGGGTTCCTTATGATGGATGCTGCTTTCCTGTGACAATGTTTCGTGTAGGTGTGCTTAATGGTGGGGATGGTTACCCATGGTAGACTGGACTGTATCCACTACATTTTGTAGGATTTTCCATCTAAGGGCATTGGTGTTTCCATTCCAAGCTGTGATGCAGCCAGTCAATATACTGTCCACCACACATATATAGAAGTTAGTTAAAGTTTTAGATGTCATGCCGAATCTTTGCAAACTCCTAAAGAAGTATTATTTCTTTATAATTGCACTTGTGTTCTGGGCCCAGGACAGTTCCTCTGAAATGATAACACCAAGGAATTTAATATTGCTGACCCCTTACCACCTGTGAACCCCTGTTGAGGACAATCTCATGGACCTCTGGTTTCCTCTTCCTGAAGTCAATAATCAGCTTCTTGGTCTTGCTGCCATTGAATAAGAGGTTGTTGCTGCGGCACCATTCAGCTGGATTTTCAGTGTCCCTCCTATATGCGAATACATCACACCTTTCATTTGGCCTGCAACAGTGGTATCTGGAACCTTAAATATGGTATTGGAGCTGTTCTTAGTCACGCAGTCATAAGTGTAAAGCAAATAGACCAGAGGGCTAGGCACACAGCCCTGTGGTGCACCTGTCCAGCTGGGGATCGTGGAGGAGATGTTGTTGCCAATCCAAACTGATTGTGGTCTGCAAGTGAGGAAATCGTCTCACTTGAAAGTGAGAAAAGTAAAAGTGCAGGGATTAGTCTCTCATGCTGCTAATAGTCAATGCCTGTCGTTTTTTTGGCACCAATTAAATATGCAATAAATCAGCCCATTTCTGAATATTACCTATGTCTTGCTACATGCAGCATGGGTTGGTTCACTTTTGGATGGATAATGGAATTGAATATGGTGCAGTTACCTTTATCACTACTGGTCTTATGAAAGTAAGGTCATTCTTGAAACAGTTGAAGACATGCAACAGTTCAGGCAACTTGTCAGCAGTTTAGCTGATATGTGACGTCTTGCAATCCCTTTGCACATCCACAGCAATCATGGTAGCATGCTGATGGTATGTTACAGAATTCTGTGCTTCTATTCAGTTTATCATACACTGCAATGGGAGTTGAAGTTGTAACAACAGATACTTTAGGATGACTGTGTTCACAAGTGGAATTACTGCCACCTCATCTAAGTTCAAAATACACTTATTATCAAAGTACCGTAGATTCCGGACTACAGAGCGCACCTGATTAAAAGCCGCTGGCTCTAATTTTAGAAATAAAATCAATTTTTTAATTGTACAGGCCGCACCGGATTTTAGGCCGCACCGGATTTTCGGCCGCAGGTGTCCCACGTTGTAATATGAGATATTTACACAGAAAGATATTACACGTGAGGATTTTTTAACTTTTAATTAAATCCATATGGTAACAAAAACAAATACATATTGCAAATGCTTTTTTTCGAACCGTGCCCGTAACGCGGCTACTTTTAAATATACGTTGCGTATACTTCTTTACTGAACAACATTCCAATATCTCCTAACGACTGGTAAAAAATATATATACTGCAGCCTACCAGGAAAAGTTATTGATCGCCTTTAACTTAAAAGCAGCGTTCGCTCAGATCCAAAGCCGCTCGCGTAATGCGCTCCCTCCCTCCGTCCCGTTTTATCGCAAACTGGCATTTTTCCCACAAGACGCGGCGAAACCGGGTGTGACGTCATAGCATCCCGCGATGTAGTACAGAAAACAAATATAGTTAAAACTCTTCTAACTTTAACTAGAAAATGAATTACTAAGCGAAAATATTATAAACTAAATAACTGCCATAAAGGCAGCACAATGCTTTTCTTCGAGTGTTTTCCATGTTGATGAGGGTGAGTACAAATGACTGATTTACAATAATTTAATTGTGAAAGTGCGCTTGATTTATCGTACAATTTCATTGGACCTCTGTGAACTACTCATCAATTTTATTGGTCTACTGTTATGAGGCAAAATGTTTACGAGGCGGCATGAAAAAAATCATGTATTAGCCGCTCCGTTTTAAAGGCCGCAAAGTTCAAAGCTGTTCAAAATGTGGGAAAAAAGTAGCGGCTTAAAATCCGGAATCTACGGTATGTACACTATACTGCACCAAAGAGGACAAATACAGCTGTGTTGCTCCAAAGAGTGCTATATGAGGTCATTCTTACCCTTGGCCATTAGGCTCTGTAATGAGTCAACCTGTGGCCAGGGAAGTGCTGACCCCCTTCTATTAGACTGTTTGAGGTAATTTATTTTTTATTTTTTTCTTTCTTCTGGTATTTGTACATCTGTGCACTTGTAATGCTACTGTGACACTGTAATTTCCTTTGGGATCAATAAAGTATCTGTCTGTCTATATTCAGGCCCTTATAGGTAACCAAAAAATAAACAAAACACAATAGGACCCATTCAAAAAGACTCTCAAACACTTGATGTGCAAAAGTAAACACATTGTGCAAAGAATAGACAATAAGCAGATAACATGCGGTACTAAAGTTCATGAAAATGAGTTCTTAGCCATGAAGTCGGTCAACACTGCAGCTGGTCCAGGCACCCATCAGTTGCAAGCCACAGCCTCAGTTCACAGCACAGAGACAGGTAACTCTTACTGAGCACCGAGCTGAACACCGGTCTCTCGTTCCAGTCCCGACATCCTGACCTTTATCAATCTGGCCAGAGCTTAAATCAGTCAAACCTCAGGCTGTTCTTCACTTCCGGATCCAGGCACTGCCACTTCAATATGCTCTTCTGGTCCGGGCACCACAGTCCTAATGGCCCATAACTGGCCTTTCCAATCTGGGCTGGCAATTAAATTGGTCAAATATCGGCTAGTTCCTTGCTCTGGAGCCCAGGCCCCACCGCCTCACCTCGGATCTACTGCTTTGAATTGGCTCCAAGCCAGCTCCAGCAATGGCCAAGTCCGTACGCACCATCCTGCAACTGCCCTGCACCTTTAAGACTTCACTTTATACTGCCAAAATGCCAGGTTATATAGGTGGTTCAAAAGTTCATCTCTGAAAGGCTATTGATTACAGTGATCTTTCTCTGGAAAAGTGTGATTAATAGAGTGGTTAGTAGTTTTGTTTGCTGCCAGCAAGACTTTGTGTGCTCATCAATGCCATCTTAAGCTGGAAGGTAGCACAGCTGGCCTACAACTCTGCCAAGTTGTTATTGGTTTCTGCCAAGTATGCAGGCATTCTATCCTGTCTACTAATGTATTAACACTTAATGGTGTTTCTTTATTGTCATGTTCTGCTGTCTGCTCTTTTAAAATGATCACCAAATTCTCTGTAATAAAGCTTATATTTGTCATTCCCTCTCAGGTTTGCATCTGTACCTTCACTCTCACCCCTGAGCCTACAGCCATACATGACTGGTGACTTGCCATATACAAATCTTGCTTTTACGCGATCCTATAAATTACAGTGAATCGGAATCAAAGATTCAAAGTAAATTTATTATCAAAGTATGTATCTAGATTTGAGGTTTTGACTCGAGAGATTCTGGCAGTTTTGGCAGTTGGACTGTGCAATCGAGTCAATCAAGATTTGAATAGCTCAGCAGAAAGCCATTGATTAGACAATCAAGATTTGAATAGCTCAGACTCAGCAGAAAGCAGCTGAATGGGCAATCGAGGTCAGGTGATCAAGCAGTTTGAAAAGCTCAAACAAATAAATAGAGGGTTACCTCAAGCGGAGCGGCCTGTGGAAAGCGGCCAGTGAAGGAGTGGAGATTTGAGGCTTTGACGAGAAGAGGCGGAGTACAAGCTTGCTTCCAGTTAGTCTTTACAATGCCTCCTGAGACAGTGATGTGCCTCTCCTGTGAGATGTGGCACTCTTGGGGGAACTCCCCTCTCCCGCAGAGTCACATCTGCCAGAAGTGCTTGCGGCTGGGCGATCTGGAAGACCGTATGAGGAATCTGGAGCAGCAGCTGGATGACCTTCGACTCATAAGGGAGAATGAGGCAGTCATAGATGAGAGCTACAGGGAGGTAGTCACACCTAGGCTGCCGGAAGCAGGTTGTTGGGTGACAGTCCGAGGGGGGGAAAGCGAAGGAGAGTAGACAGGTAGTGCAGAGCACCCCTGTAACTATTCCCCTGAATAATAAGTTTACTGTCCTGGATGCTGTTGGTGAGGACGACCAACCAGGTTTCAGCCACGGTGGCAGGGCCTCTAGCACTGAGTCTGACCCTGTGGTGCAGAAGGATGGGACGGAGAAGAGGAGAGCTGTCATCATTGGAGTCTCTATAGTCGGGGAACAGACAGGAGATTTTGTGGATGTGAGAAGGAAACCCGTATGGTTTGTTGCTTCCCGGGTGCCAGGGTCCGGGATGTCTCTGACCGGGTGCATGACATCCTGGTACGAGAGGGAAAGCAACCAGAAGTCGTGATACATTTTGGGACCAACGACATAGGCAGGAAGAGGGATGAGGTCCTGAAGTGCGTTTCGGGAACTAGGCAGAAGGCTGAAGAACAGGACCTCAAGGGTGGCGTTCTCAGGATTGCTGCCAGTACTACGTGATAGTGATGGTAAGAATTGGAGGAGATGGTAGTTGAATGCGTGGCTGAGGAGTTGGTGCAGGGGGCAGGGTTTTAGATTTTTGGACCATTGGGATCTCTTCTGGGGAAGGTGGGACCTGTACAGATTGGATGGGTTGCACCTGAACTCGAGGGGAAGCAATATCCTTGCTGGTAGGTTTGCTAACATGGTTCGGGAGGGTTTAAACTAATTTGCAAGGGGGATGGGACCCAGAGCGATAGAGCAGTGAAATAAGTGCATGGAGTAAAGCCAGATCCAATAAATAGAGAGGCTTTGAGGAAAGAGAAGCAGAATAAAGGGTGTAAAGGTAGTAAGGTAGAAGGGCTAAAGTGTGTGTACTTCAACGCAAGAAGCATCAGGAACAAAGGTGATGAACTGAGAGCTTGGATACATACATGGAATTATGATGTAGTGGCCATTACGGAGACTTGGCTGGCACCAGGGCAGGAATGGATTCTCAATATTCCTGGATTTCAGTGCTTTAAAAGGGATGTGGGGAGGGAAGTGGAGGAGGGGTGGCATTACTGGTCAGGGATACTATTACAGCTGCAGAAAGGGTGGGTAATGTAGCAGGATCCTCTTTTGAGTCGGTATGGGTGGAAGTCAGGAATAGGAAGGGAGCAGTTACTCTACTGGGGGTATTCTATAGGCCCCCTGGTAGCAGCAGAGATACCGAGGAGCAGATTGGGAGGCAGATTTTGGAAAGGTGCAAAAATAACAGGGTTGTAATCATGGGTGACTTTAACTTCCCTAATATTAATTGGTACTTGATTAGTTCCAAGGATTTAGATGGGGCAGAGTTTGTTAAGTGTATCCAGGATGGATTCCTGTCACAGTATGTTGACAGGACGACTAGGGGGAAAGCCATACTAGATCTAGTATTAGGTAACGAACCGGGTCAGGTCACAGATCTGTCAGTGGGTGAGCATCTGGGCGACAGTGATCACCACTCCCTGACCTTTAGCATTATCATGGAAAAGGATAGAATCAGAGAGGACAGGAAAATTTTTAATTGGGGAAGGGCAAATTATGAGGCTATAAGGCTAGAATTTGCGGGTGTGAATTGGGATGATGTTTTCACAGGGAAATGTACTATGGACATGTGGTCGATGTTTAGGGATATCTTGCAGGATGTTAGGGATAAATTTGTCCCGGTGAGGAAGATAAAGAATGGTAGGGTGAAGGAACCATGGGTGACGTGAAGTGGAAAATCTAGTCAGGTGGAAGAAGGTAGCATACACGAGGTTTAGGAAGCAAGGATCAGATGGGTCTATGGAGGAATATAGGGTAGCAAGAAAGGAGCTTAAGAAGGGGCTGAGAAGAGCAAGAAGGGGGCATGAGAAGGCCTTGGCGAGTAGGGTAAAGGAAAACCCTAAGGCATTCTTCAATTATGTGAAGAACAAAAGGATGACAGGAGTGAAGGTAGGACCGATTAGAGATAAAAGTGGGAAGATGTGCCTGGAGGCTGTGGAAGTGAGCGAGGTCCTCAATGAATACTTCTCTTCGGTATTCACCACTGAGAGGGAACTTGATGACGGTGAGGACAATATGAGTGAGGTTGATGTTCTAGAGCATGTTAATATTAAGGGAGAGGAGGTGTTGGAGTTGTTAAAATACATTAGGACGGTTAAGTCCCCGGGGCCTGACGGAATATTCCCCAGGCTGCTCCACGAGGCAATGGAAGAGATTGCTGAACCTCTGGCTAGGATCTTTATGTCCTCGTTGTCCACGGGAATGGTACCGGAGAATTGGAGGGAGGCGAATGTTGTCCCCTTGTTCAAAAAAGGTAGTAGGGATAGTCCAGGTAATTATAGACCGGTGAGCCTTACGTCTGTGGTGGGAAAGCTGTTGGAAAAGATTCTTAGAGATAGGATCTATGGGCATTTAGAGAATCATGGTCTGACCAGGGACAGTCAGCATGGCTTTGTGAAGGGCAGATCGTGCCTAACAAGCCTGATAGAGTTCTTTGAGGAGGTGACCAGGCATATAGATGAGGGTAGTGCAGTGGATGTGATCTACATGGATTTTAGTAAGGCATTTGACAAGGTTCCACATGGTAGGCTTATTCAGAAAGGCACAAGGCATGGGATCCAGGGAAGTTTGGCCAGGTAGATTCAGAATTGGCTTGCCTGCAGAAGGCAGAGGGTCGTGGTGGAGGGAGTACATTCAGATTGGAGGGTTGTGACTAGTGGTGTCCCACAAGGATCTGTTCTGGGACCTGTACTTTTTGTGATTTTTATTAACGACCTGGATGTGAGGGTAGAAGGGTGGGTTGGCAAGTTTGCAGACGACACAAAGGTTGGTGGTGTTGTAGATAGAGTAGAAGATTGTCAAAGATTGCAGAGAGACATTGATAGGATGCAGAAGTGGGCTGAGAAGTGGCAGATGGAGTTCAACCCAGAGAAGTGTGAGGTGGTACACTTTGGAAGGACAAACTTCAAGGCAGAGTACAAAGTAAATGGCAGGATACTTGATAGTGTGGAGGAGCAGAGGGATCTGGGGGTACATGTCCACAGATCCCTGAAAGTTGCCTCACAGGTAGATAGGGTAGTTAAGAAAGCTTATGGGGTGTTAGCTTTCATAAGTTGAGGGATAGAGTTTAAGAGTTCCGATGTAATGATGCAGCTGTATAAAACTCTAGTTAGGCCACACTTGGAGTACTGTGTCCAGTTCTGGTCACCTCACCATAGGAAGGATGTGGAAGCATTGGACAGAGGAGATTTACCAGGATGCTGCCTGGTTTAGAGAGTATGGATTATGATCAGAGATTAAGGGAGCTAGGGCTTTACTGTTTGGAGAGAAGGAGGATGAGAGGAGACATGATAGAGGTGTACAAGATATTAAGAGGAATAGACAGAGTGGACAGCCAGCGCCTCTTCCCCAGGGCACCACTGCTCAGTACAAGAGGACATGGCTTTAAGTTAAGGGGAGGGAAGTTCAAGGGGGATATTAGAGGAAGGTTTTTCACTCAGAGAGTGGTTTGTGTGTGGAATGCACTGCCTGAGTCAGTGGTGGAGGCAGATACACTAGTCAAGTTTAAGAGACTACTAGACAGGTATATGGAGGAATTTAAGGTGGGGGGTTATATGGGAGGCAGGGTTTGAAGGTTGGCACAACATTGTTGGCTGAAGGGCCTGTAATGTGCTGTACTGTTCTATGTTCTATGTTCTATAACAGAACTCTGAAATTCATCTTCCCGCAGTCATGCATGAAACATAGAAACACTATGGAACCCGTTCAGAGAAAACTTCAAACACCCAGTATGCGGGGGGAAGAACATAAAAAGCAAGCGAACAACACATAGAGTATCAAACATCAAACCAGGAATCCAGGAGTATTCAGTTTAGTTCAGTTCAGCGCAGTATGCCACAGAACCAGTCTTCGCCAGATCACCTGAGTCCTCACTGATCGCCCTATCAAACCACTCAAAACAGCTAAAAAAGAGTAACCAGAATCTAAAAACACATGCAACGTGAAACTCAAAATCCCCAAATCGAGCCCACAGTCTATCAATAATTACAAGGTGGAACCTAAGACACCTGCGCTTTCCTCTGATAGCAGCCAGCAAGAGGGAGAAGACCAGTCAAACGCAGATAGACGGTGCTGAACACCCACCTGCCCTCTGTTCTCATCTTTGTCAACTTCAGCCCTGCTTGATGCCTCAGCTGGAGAAAAACAATAGAGTCGATCACGGGATTACACCCCGCTTCCAGGCCACGCACTCTGCTCCCGAACTTACCGAAATCCCTCGGAGATGGCATAGCAGCATATTGCTCAGTCAGCCCAAAAACACCATCAAAATTTAAATTATAGGTTCCAATTGCATGCAGCTTAGTAGCTGAAGCATATTCAAAATAAGAATAAATAAAAGAAGTAGTTTCAAAATCAGAATCAGGTTTAGTATTTCTGGCATATGTTGTGAAATACATTGTTTTGTGGCAGCAGTGGATCGCACTACATTAAAAACTATAAATTACGATAAAGAAATTTTTTTTTAAGTAGTGTTAAAAGGGAGCTAAAAAGGAAAAAAAAATTGAGGTAGTTTACATGGGTTTATTGTCCATTCAGAAATTTGATGGCAGAGGGGAAGAAGCTGTTCCTAAAATATTGAATGTGTGTCTTAAGGCTCCTGCACCTCTTCCTTGATGGTAGCAATGAAAAGAGGGCCTGCCCTGGGTGAAAGGGGTCCTTGATGATGGATGCCACCTTTTTGAGGGATCTCCTTTTGAAGGTGTCCTCGATGCTGGCTGAGTTTGCAACTTTTACAGATTTTTTTCCATTCCTGTGCAGTGGCCCCTTCATACCAGATAGCGATGCAACCAGTTAGAATGCCCTCCACAGTATGTCTTTAGAAATCAGAGAGTCTTTGGTGACATATCAGTTTTCCTTAGATTCCCAATGTAATATAGCTGCTGTCATGCCTTCTATGTAATTGCATCACTATGTTGGGCCCAAGATAGGTCTTCAGAGGTGTTGATGCTCAGGAACTCGAAACTGCTTACTGTTTCCACTTCTGATCCCTTGATGAGGACTGGTGCGTGTTCCTTGACTTCCCCTGCCTGAAGTCTGAAATCAATTCCTTGGTCTTACTGCTGTTGAGTGCGAGTGTTGTTTCAACACCCTCGACCAGCTGATTTATCTCGCTCCTGTGCACCACCTTGTCACCATCTAAATTCTGCCAACAACAGTTGTGTCATTGGCAGATTTATAGATCATGTTTGACCTATGCTTAGCCACACAGTCATGTGTGTGGAGGGAGTAAAGCAGTGAGCTAAGCATGCATCCTGAGGTGCGCCAGTATTGATTATCAGTGAGAAGTGATGTTATTTCCAATTTGTACTGACTGTGGTCCCCCAATGAAGTCAAGGATCCATTTGCAGAGGAAGGTACAGAGGCTCAGGTTTTGGAGCTTGCTGTCTAGTACTGAAGGGATGCTGGTGTAGATTGCTGAGCTGTGATCAATAAACAGCAGCCTGACGTAGGTATTGCTATTGTCCAGGTGATCCAAGACCGAGTAGAGAGACAGTGAGATTGTATCCACTCTAGGCCTATTGTGACAATAGGTAAGTTGCAGTGGGTCCAGGTGACAGCTTAGGCAGGGTGAGTTCTGGCTATGACCAACCTCTCAACACACTTCATCACAGGAGATGTGAGTGCCACTGGGCAATTGTTGCTGAGGCAGCTCAATCTGCTCTTCTTGGGCGCTGTTGTAAGTGTCATCCTTCTGAAGCAGGTGGAAACCTCCAACTGCAGCAGTGAGAGATTGAAGATGTCCTTGAACACTTCTGTCAGTTGGTTGGCATAGGTTTACAGTGCCCTACAGTATACCATCCAGGCCTGATGCTTTGCGAAGCTTCACTCTCATGGAAGATGTTCTGATGTCGACTTCCAAGACAGATTACAGGGTCACCAAATGCTGCAGGGATTCACTCAGGTGTAGTTTTATTCTCATTTTTAAAGCATGCATAAAAGGCTTTTAGCTCATCTGGAAGTGAAGTGTCACAGCTATTCATGATGTTAGGTTTTGCTTTGTAGGAAGTAATGGCCTACAAATCCTGTTAGAGTTGGCAAGCATCTGATTGAAGTCTCTAAATTCAATTGGAATTGTTTTATCATTCTTGAAATAGTCTTCTATAGATCGTACCTGAACTTCTTGTATAGTTCTGCATCACCTGTCTTGAATGCCACATATCTAACCCTTAGCAGACTTTGAATCTCCTGGTGCATCCATGCCTTTTGATTTGGGTATGTCTGGTATGTTCTTATAGGCACACACTCATCTACACAGGTCTTGATGAAGATGCTAATAACTATGGCATATTCATTCAAACTGGAAGATGAATCACTGAATATGGTCCATCACACCACTCAAAGCAGTCTTGTAAGCACTCCTCCGCCTCTCTTGACCATATCTTCTTGGTCCTAGCCACTGGTGCTGTGGTCTTTAACCTTTGCCTATACGCCTGGATTAGGAGTACGGCCAGGCGATTGGATTTAGTCTTGGTTAAAACTGCAACTGATTTCGTCTTCATTGTTTTTTTGTTCGACCTCTATTGATTGGAGTGCTTTATTATCTGAATAGAAGGAAATTAAAAAGGAAGAGGAAGGGGTTGTGATGAAGATAATCATAATTGATTTCTTACATCCCTTTTATTTCTTACATACGTAAGGAGTAAAAATCTTTACGTTACGTCTCTGTCTAAATGTGCAATATGTAATCATAGTAAGCTATAATAAATAGAACAGTCAATGTAACATAGAAATTTACGCAAATCAGCGTGAGTCAGTCAGACTGATTACCTGGTGAAAGAAGCTGTCCCAGAGCCTGTTGGTCCTGGCTTTTATGCATGGTACCGTTTCCTGTATGGTAGCAGCTGGAGTTGATTGTGGTTGGGGTGACTTGGGTCCCCAATGATCCTACAGGCCCTTTTTACACACTTGTCCTTGTAAATGTCCTGAATAATGGTAAGTTCACAACTGCAGATGCACTGGGCTGTCCGCACCACTCTGCAAAGTCCTGCGATTAAGGAAGGTACAGTTCCCATACCAGGCAATGATGCAGTCAGTCAGGATGTTCTCAATTGTACCCCTGTAGAAATTTTTTAGGATATGGGGGCTAATAATAAACTTCCTCAACCGTCAGAGATGAAAGAGGTGCTGTTGTGCCTTTTTCACCACACAGCTGGTGTGTACAGACCACGTGAGGTCCTTGTACACATGTATCAAAAATGGCACCAGGTACAGTGGCTGTGTTGCAGGCTCCATTCCAAAAACTGGATAGATTGAACAATTGAAGAGATCAATTTGGCATCCCCATAATTATCTTCACCATTATGTTGCAATCTAAATCATAGAGGTAGTAGAAAATGTACAGCAAAAAAACTTAACGATGGTGTCAGAACTGTTAGGTAGCTGCAACCTTCTGAAAAATCATGTACAGGCTCTGGCTTTTTCTCTTAAAAAAACAGGAAATTCAAGGTGAATAGTTGGGTTTGTGATGGTGATCATAAAAACTATGAACAATGTAGATGTAGAGTGTAATTGGACATTAATTCAATAAAATTATGTGCACAATGAAGAAAATGTAGAACTGGCTGAAGCATGAAGTATCATAGTGAAGTCGTTTAAACATGTTGAGGGCGAAGCCATATAAATACATGAGGAAAAGAGAATAGTAGGATCTGTGGATAGGGTTAAAGGAAGTAGGATGGGAGGTGCCTCCTGTTAAGCATAAACATTGCTATGTACTGTGTCAAGTCAAATACTCCTTCTGTGTTGTGCTTTCCAAATAATAAAGGCTCTTTTCCTTTGTATTCTTCTATGTGATCCCTTTATCATAAATTGGAAAAGTATTACAACTATAACCAAAATTTAGTATTTAATTTTGAATTAAAATTGCTTGAGAGTATGTACAACAAACTGAAATATAGCACCTATTTTACCATTTGTTTTTACCATAGGTGTTAAACCTGAAGCTGCTTACTTATAAACAAAGATAAGTACAGAATGCTGGAGTGAAATAGCTTGTAATAATTCTTCTGTTGGTTGATATTTTACATTTTTATTTAATTGATCTGTTCCTATTTTAAAATTATGCTCAACTAGCTTTCTTTGGATGCACTTTTTACCCCTTTAGAAGGGTCCAGACAGGCTGATAACTATTTTACCCTTGACAAGCTTAAATTTGAATTACACAGCATGCAGTATGTTTGTATTTGAATTCATCTGGCTTGGGTCCTTCCTTAAACTGCTTGGAGACATATTAAGTTCAGATAAAAGTTTTGTGAGTGAAGCTTTTAGATTCCTGAATGAAAGTACTGCAACACTATGATAATTTGCCATCCAATAGTATCCTGATCATTAAAATTATGAAGAAAGTAGTTTGACTTACTGGGACTTGTTTCTAACGCTCTTTTGAAACTCACGGGAAAACCCATTGTACTACTCTGCATAAATGTTTATTTTTAATATTGCTTCTATTAAGGTAATGGGAGAATACATCCAATGTCTAGTTTGGCAGTACTACATTATAAATGTAACAGATTAATGGGGTTTTGCTGTAATCAATATCAAATGAAAGCCTGGGCAAAGATTCTCCTCTTGTCTCAAATTTATAATTTGTTGGATTAAGATGTCTTCCTGACATTGAGAATGCATCTTAAAGCTTTTTAATTATCACTTTGCCTTGGCATTCATTGCAAATACTGGGAGGTACAAATGGAAAATGTGAAAACAGAATCTAACTTGTAACATTGTAAATATATTAAAATTAATAACAATGTAAAATTGTAGCAAACATTTTCAAAATGTATTGTTTGCACATTTATATGACATTTAGGTTGCTATATTGTCTTTCCAGGGGTAACATATTGCATTTATTAAACCAAATTATTTGAATTTGCTATGTTGGTAATATAGCTCATTGAATGTAACATACTGTATTTAATGTTTAATTTGGAATTTAATACCATCAATATACTGACATGATGTCTGCAATGCATACAGAACTGTGAATTAACAGTAAACAATGAACCACTAGCAGCTTTTTGGATATTTTAAAAGGAAAGTACAGCTAAAATTTTACACAAATGGTTCTCGTACAGTAATTTATTATGAAGATATCATTACTTCAGTTCTGGTGGTTGCAGTTGCCAAATGTCAATTTTATTCTACAACCTCACCTTGTCAAACTGGTGTACAAAAATTGCTAGCCGGAAACCAGGGCATTTATGAGGGAGTTCCTGTTATTGACTAGGATTGGATGCCAAGTCTGGTATGGGTTTGATCTGAACTGCTGTACAGAAAAACTGCTCTTCAAACTTGTTTCTTTGTTCAAGAACCAGTGTTTTAAATTAGCTGAATTGAGCATTGTAACTTTTTAAAAATATTTTGGACTAGTAATCATTATTATTATGTCTGCTTAATTCTGCCTGGTGTCTTATTTTTTGATCTTTAATGTGATTCTGTTTTAAAATAGTGGCACACTTCACTGTTTTTTTACCAAACTGCAAACTCCTTGATGTTATTGTGATAATGATTCTTCTAATGAATAATCCAAGCTACAGAAAGATCCTGAAGCTCTCAAATTTGAGCTTCAATGTCTTGTTCTGTTTGCTTTGAGAATAAGATCAATGCAATGCTTTTGGGCTCTGTAAAGTGGAAGGAGAAATTGCTAGGGTGCATGCTTTAAACTTCAAAGTATACATGGGGTGGGGTGTAGGAGACATTGGTCAGGATGGAGAGGGAAGGAGGGAAATGGGGACACGAGTCTTCAGCTGGGGAGTATTTGTGACAGGTGAGATGAAAATTGGAATCTGATTATGTGGCTTCTCCAGCAAAATATCAGCATAATTTCTAAATAAAAGCTTCAGCTACAATGTTAGGGGATTTCAGCAGGTATGCGTCTGTGGGGTAAATGTTTGGGAGAAAGTTCGACTATGCTGTTATCCCTACCATTGCTGAATGGCTTCATTCAGAATTATGATGTAGGTTTTCTTAATCTGGAGGCTTTTATTAGTTCAATATCATTTTGAATGTTTTATGAACTAACCCTTTGTTTTGATTTGCTCAAACTGTTTCAACCTCTGTTTTAATTTTTATTGTGCCATAATACCAATTCTATGCAAATATAAATAGATTTAATGATGTGCTAAAATGCATGCAAACTTGTAACCAGATAGCCTTTCATTTCATGTTTATTAATATGAAAAATCCTCAGCTTTTAATCCTGTCATAGTTTAGCTTCAAATTGTGGGACTTTGGAACAATAATTTGAGTGTAAATCCGATTTAGAAATACAGGGTAGATTTGCAAAATCTCTTTATTTGCTATGAAACTCTCCGCATGAATACCTATTGAGAATTTAGGCGTTACCTCCCATCATTTTATGTCCTTTAATTTTAGTGAGCTCTTGGGAGTGTTTGTCAAAATTCCCCACATGCAATTCTGCTGGATGATTCAAAGCTGGGAGAGTGATATATTTTTTTAATTACAAAATGACTGTATAAATGCAAGTTGGCCACTTGGGCTTTTTTGGCCGGAACATAGGGATACCAGGGCTCTCGTGGAACTCATGGCCATGTGTGATTTCCTTTTCCTTAATTATACTGCACAAAGATTGAAGGAACTAAAATTTTGTTGCCATTTTCGTTTTAATGGTACCTTGTATTTCAAAACCCGAGATGCTCTTGCAAGGTTGTTTCATTTAATTTTTAAAAGTCTTTGTTTCAAGATATTTGTGCATTTATAATTACAGTTGATTGTAACCAAGAGTCCTGAAGAAGGGTTCCTGCCTGAAACATTGACTGTTTCTTCATTCCCATAGGTACTGCCTGATCTGCTGAGTTCCTCCAGTATTTTATGTGTGTAGATTGTAATCTGTTCCCTTTTACCTCTGCATTAAGGATGGACGTGCGATAGCAGCAGCAGTGTTGTAAACAACAATGTGCTGTAATAATTGTAATAGAGTCATAAATGATATTAAATATTGATAATAGTGGTGTGCAGCTTAGAATAAGGTGGGGAGGGGGTTTAATTAGATTTCAGTCCACAATTCTAAGATGAACTACATTTGCTGTTAAAGTTAACATGGAAAAATAAGTGAAGTGTTTCAAAGAGAGAAACTTGCAAATATTAATTTTCAAATCCCTTCCCACTCTACTCAGAATAAGTTGTTGTGGAGTTCTGAATGATCAAGGTCAGAAATATCAGTATTTTGACCCTTGACGTGCACTGAATTAGCAAAAAAAAAATCAGCAGAGGTGGGAATGGAATAATTAGGTGAGGCTCTAGCATTTGTGAGAATGCCAACTGCTCTGTAATTTTGGAGGACCTCATCATGTTATGCTGTGACTTTTATGTAGTTAAAGTTGTTCAGGAACTTTGCTGTTTTTGAAACAGCAAAACTTTGAATTATTTGAATTCATGGGTTATGTTGTGGACTAGTTTTACAGATTTTTAATGGCAATGGATTTGATCTAACTTTAGGCCCACCAGCAGTACATGATACTTGCAGAAACTTTCTACATAGCTCAAGATTTTAAAGTAAGTGAATATAATTTTTCAGTTTTGTTAAATGCTAGTTTAGCTGCATCGTTCATTAGCTAAAAAGGATCTGACCCTAGTGCACTAAAAGCAACATGCACAAAATGCTGGAAGAACTCAGTAGGCCAGGCTGCATTTTTTGTGTGTTGCTTGGATTACCTGTATCTGCAGATTTTCTCTTGTTTCCACTAAGAGCACTTTATTCCTTTGGTTAAATTTGTGCCAAATATTTTCAACACTTTTTGTATTTGTATGATTTATTGTTTCTCTTCCTTCGGTGTTCACTTATTATGTCACCAAAGATGGTACTTGCACAATTCAGAGCGTGATGTGCCAGCTTCTTGGCAAATTAAAGGACAGCTCCTCAGTATGAAAGGCAATCTTCTAGTACTGTTGGTGAAAACTCAGCTCAGTCACTCCGTGCAGAATCTCTGCCTCCCGATAAATTATGAGAGAAGATCATTATATGCCAAAACAGTTTCTACTACCTGACGATTCTGGGTGAACGCTGTCATCGTTAATAGATTGCATTTGCCACCATCTACAGATAAAAGCTCACGAGCAAGAACAGTGGAAAATAAGTAAAAACAACAATGAAAAATTAGATGGCTACTGAATACAATTATGCAATCTTATCCTGGTAGAAGGTTGGTGACTTTTCAAATTATTAGATTGCAGATAATCCGCAAGGCAAATGATATGTTGGTGTTACATCTTATGTAGTTATGAAGGGCCTTTTTGAACTGGTATTCTACCCAAAGATAGGAAATACTGTGACAGGATTGAAGCAAAGGTTCAACTGGATTCCTGGGATTGGAGTTTGTTCTCCAAGGAGGCATTCAACACACTGAATATGTACTGTCTTAAGTGTAGAACAATAATTTCAGTGAAGCATCCAATATTTTGATGGCGTTTGATTGGGTAGTTGCAGAGATGATGTTTCCTCTGACTGGGCAGTCTAGGACCTGTTTCCAAATAAAGAGTCAACCATTCAGAACTGAGCTGAAGAAATATCATCACGTAGAGGATAGTAAATCTTTAGAATTCTGTATCTATGAGTGCCTGTAGATGAACGCGTTCATGACAGAGATCATTTAATTGTCTCCTTATCATTTCTGACAAAGGGTATCTGACCTGAAACACTCACACTTTTCTCTTCCAACAGATGTGGCCTGACATCCCAAGTATTTTCATCATTTTATTTGTGTTGGTAATTTTTGCATTTTAAGTGAGACTAGGGATATACTACTAAACAGTGATGAGGTACAAGATTAGCCACGTTTTTGTTGGAATGAGAAGCAGAAGTCGAAATTTCTTTACTCAGAGAGTGGTAGCTTTGTGGAATGAGCTTCCAGTAGAAGTGGTAGAGGCAGGTTCGGTGTCGTCATTTAAAGTAAAATTGGATAGGTATATGGACAGGAAAGGAATGGAGGGTTATGGGCTGAGTGCGGGCCAGTGGGACTAGGTGAGTGTAAGCGTCGGCACGGACTAGAAGGGCTGAAATGGCCTGTTTCCATGCTGTAATGGTTATATGGAATAGCTTTCTGTTGCTTTTCTTCATGTTTCAGGATCATGCTTACAGACTGAATAAAGGCAGAAACCAAACAGACTGTTTAGTTATCCACAGTGTGGAGGAGATGGGGTTGTAGAAAGATAAAGCTGAAGATCATAGGATAGGCAGAGTCTCTGCCTTGCCCAGACCCATCTGATCATTGTCATTACATGAGTTCCCTCCCAACTCCACTTTGCCTTTACAATTTTTTTGCCTCAAGCGTTCCCCAACTTCCTCTTAAAAATCTTAGTTGATTCTGCATCCATTACACCTTGAGTTCCAGACAACTATAAAGATTTTCTTTGCATGTATTACCCAGAATTTTAAATCTGTCTTCCCAATCTATGATCAATCTTTGTATATAAGCTATCTTATGCATTTATATTTATTATGTTTTTTTATTAATGTGTTCTATTTCTTATTGTTCTGTCTTGTGGTGCATTGGATCTGGAGTAACAATTATTTTGTTCTCTTTTACATTTGTGTACTAGAAATTATATTAAACAATCTTGAATCTTGAGCCTGCACTTGAACCATCAGCTAAAAGGTTATTCTGTCTAAATCTGTCGCAGCCTTAATGAAAAGCAGTACAAAAAATTGGTAATTTCTCTGCTCAGCCCAACTTGGAAAAACAAGCTTACAGTATAAAATATATTCAGAAAGAAAATCACTATGGCTTGATGTAAAAATATTATTGCTCTTAATACTTGTCTGATGTTATTAATGTTTTATAATTATTGTGTGTCGGCCAATCAGTAAATATTAGGATGTCTGTTTTTCCTGTATTTGGGTTGATTTCAAATGGAATGGATTTTAAATCCATCTGGAAATGTATTATTTGTTCAGATGGTTATGCTGGTTTTGAAAACATCTCACCTGTGCTTTGAGTGGAAAAATAAAAATGCCAGGACAAAAGCAGTATAATTTAAATCAACAAATAAAAATGTTTCTGGTTTAAGGGTACTGTTACATAATTTTGCAGAGATTTCTATTTAAGGTATTCTCTGGTGTGCGTGGTTTATTTGAAGATTTGTGCTTTGGACAACACAAATGTTTTGAGTTGTGAGGTAATTAATGAAATGACAGGGTTCTAACCAAATAGTCTGATCTGTTGACAGAATTCATCTAATTAATGTTTCTGCATTCAGATTGGGGAATGTTAAGGAATAAACTCTTTCTGACAGCAGGTTTCTGATATTGGCATCAAAAAGTTCAGAGTGAATTACATTAGTACCTTGCTTTGTGTTTATGATGCATTCCCCAGGAATAAGGGATACTACTGTTGAAAGGGGTTACTTGTAGAGTTTTGCACACTGTGTTATTCACAGCTGTGGTGTGCTAAGAACCTGGCATGCACTACTGTCCTCCTAGATGGATGAGGAAATCTCATATGGACCCTTGCCTTCTCTGCTTACGGCTATGAACCTCTACTGTTCAATGTGATTTGACTTCCTGTGAGGGCTGAAGTTGGGCTTGCTAGGTTAAATGGTGCGACTGATCAACGTAGAGAGCGGGCCATTGAGTCTGGCATCATCTGCTGCATGTGCTGATGGATTTCTCAGATCTTAGTTTCTTTTTCAAAACCTAATTTTGGATGTGATGGACCTGCCTCCTGCCTTTGTATGGCTGAACAGTACTACCAACCTAGAGGCTTCCATGTGGTACCCAGCTTAATGCCCATCAACTACCAGCTTGCATCACATCCAATACTATTGGATCCAGGCGATTGCTTAACACATGGATCTGGTGCACACCTTTGCCAAGTAGCCTGTGCTGCTGAATGGCTATAGGCTTGCCCTGTCCCACTGCACTTCAACTCTCACAAAAAGTCTCTCCATGCTGAGCATGTATGATGCATTGTTGTGTGAATGCAAGCATATTTTCAAAGGTTCAAAGGTACAACTTAATGTCAGAGAAATGTATACAATATACTGTACATCCTGAAATGTTTTTTCTTCGCAACCAACCACAAAAACAGAGGAGTGCCCCAAAGAATGAATGACAGTTAAATGTTAAAACCTAAAGTCCCCTCCCAGCTCCCCCCTCCCGTGCGTAAGTGGCAGCAAGCAACAATACGCTCTCCCCCCACCAGCACAAAAAGCATCAGCACCAACACTGAGCACTCGATCGTGAGCAAAGCAATAGCAAAGACATAGACTTGCAGTTACCCCAAAGACCTTGCGTTTCACCCAGTATTTGGCATACCACAGGTTCTCTCTCTCTCTCTCCTTAATAAGGGAGAAAGAGGTGTCTCCATTTGCACATATGATTTAAAATCTTAATTGCACACATGATGTACTAATGATTTAAGTCTAATTTTAACAGAAATACGCTACAGGTACATTAATTGCCAAATCATACTTAGCTTAAATGTTATGCTATATAATAGTTAGATTTGGCATCCTGAATTTGCCTGCTAGCTCATGGCTTTCACCCTTTAATAGTATGTGCAGAAGTTTGAGGCTAGCTGCTGTTTAAGTGTGCAAACACTAATACTGTTCTAAATCACTGGTAGGAGATATGGCCCTTTGTTTTTTATATAGATATTTGTCCGACACCCACTGTGTTGTAACTTGACTAACATTTTCCCTGCAATGCTGTCAAAAACCACCTGCTTTTTGAGAGTATTTGCAGGTGTTTCTCTTTGTAGTTCTAAAATGTAGCAGGTTTATGAGATCAGAATCTCTATTGCCATCTACAGGTAAAAAGGAAACACCAAGAATGTCACAGAAGTTTGGGTATTTCCAAAGAGCTTCTGCAGGGGACGCTGATGGACTGTTAACCTTTGGTACTGGAAAACAATTACTATTTTCCAATTTCCAGTTACTAATTCTTTAAAAGAACTCTTAATGTTTTTCTTAGGCATATATAATGTAACTGCAAATGACTAGTCGTCGCAGAACATTCATCGGGACTTTGCTCAAGCATTAAGCTGCTTGAGATTTAATGGATGGAGCATATCCATATCTACTTGTCTGTCAGAATGATTTGATAATTTGCTCACTTGTTCATTGGTGGAAATGCCTAATTCTGAAAGAGAGTGTGAGTGTGAGTGTGTGTGTGTGTGTGTGTGTGTGTTGGTTTAAGGAATTTTGTGAGATATATATTAAAAGTGACCTCTTAAGACTTCACCTTCCATGCATTTTACAAAATATAGTCTGATTTTAGTTTACACTTTCTCGTTGGGAGTTGTCCAGTAATATTTGATGCTTAAAAATCTCACAATATTCAGTTACACTTGATAGGGAAGGGAAGATTTGCAGTGAATTTATATTATTACATGTATATCAAGAACTCTGATGCATATTTATGTTACTGTATCAATATAACCCTAACTAATCATCCTGAAGACATTTTAGCCATCCACTTTTAAATAACTTGTTTATTTTCTGGGAATGCTAACTTGTTTTTGAAGATTCTACTGTCAAATATTGACTGAGGTAACTGAAGAAATTCATTCTGTTGCTTGCAGACAAAACTGAAGGGCAAATATCATTTTCAGCTATTTGTTTCTGGCATCAGGTCACAGTAATTTATTAAGTGGCATTAGACTGGTTTAACATTGAATCTCAAAATTGTATGACAAGGCATTTTGGGGTAAAAGCGAATAATAATTGCATGCAAAGGACCTTAGTTTCACCCCAATTTAGCTGGTTTATTCAGGTGGTGTGCTTAATTTGCAGTATTTACCTTTTGGAAAATCTGGACCAAATGATAGTTGCTGCTCATAGGATTGAGCTACATTAACCAAAAAGCAAAGAAGCAATTATGGCATACTCATTTCTGCTCAGCAGTTCATGAAGATCTCCTGCTTTTCAAAGACTGTGTTGTGTTGTATGAGATCCAAGTGTTCCAGTCCACAAGTTGATGTGATTTTGATTTAGTTCACAAATGTGTGACATAACCAGTGTTGACAAGTTAATTTTTTCAATAGGGCTGTATTTCTGCTTGGAATTTAACTTATTTGTTCCGAGCAATATAATTCATATAAAATTTTCACTTTGAATGCTGGTGAATGGAACTTCAGAAATTTGCAGAAATTTGAAATTAATATGCTTTATAACATCCTGCAAAATTAATGTTATTATTCAATTATTTTGACAATTGCTTTATGAGAATGTGTGCACTCTAAACATGATAACAATGTGCATTTTTTTTTGCTGAAAATGCACAGAAGTGTTGATGTACATTTTGGTACACATCTCTGTGCCTTCAGCACTTAATCCCAGTGCCACATTGAGTACTTTAAATTGTACCAAATATCAGTTCAAACTTCTTTGCTGCACATACCTGTTCAACTTTGTAAATACTTGAACTAATGAAAATTCATTAGCATTTGTGTTAATGAATGAAAGTGAATTTTGTAGAACTTTAAGTGATATATGTGTATGCCCTCTGATATGAATAAACACACAATGGATGCAAGCAAAGTTTTGAAGAACTCGGAGAACTGAAAAAGATGAACCCCAAAAAGGCAATTCAGATTACATTCAAGACTCGTTTGTTTAATGTTATTTTTAGTACACAAGTGCAAAGGAGAGCATAATAACTGGATCCGAGGCAGACCAAGAAAAAAAGCATAGTAAGATAAAGAAGACAGTAATAAAAAATATCAATAAATATAAATAAATAGACTATATACATAGATTGATTGTATGTCCATCAAGTGACACAAGGCACAGGAGTGTCTGTCCATAAGTTGCCTTACAAGTAATGATCAAGTAGTGGTGCTGGAGGATGTGGAGGGGTTGGCTCATGGGTGGAGCTGTTGATCACCCTTACTACTTGGTAACCATCAATCACCTTGAGTCTGGTGGTTTGTCATGGATGCCTCCTCCCTGGTGGAACTGGGACAAACAGACCACGAGCAGGGTGGGTGAGATCCTTCATGATATTATTGGACCTTTTATGGCACCTTCCAGTATATATGTCCTTGATGGTGGGTAGGCTGGTGCCAGTGAAACATTGGGCAGTTTTGACTACCCTTTGTAGAACCTTATTCTTTGCTGCAGTTCAATTTCCATATCAAGCAGTGATGCTTTTTAGGATGTTCTCTACTGCGCATCGGTAGAATGACATGAGTAGATGTGCATAGTCCAGCTCTCTACAGCTTCCTCAGAAAGCAGAGTTGTTGGTGACCTTTCCTGATTGTGAAGAATGTGTTCTGGGACCATAACAGGTTGTATACTCCAAGGAGTTTGAAACTGCTCACAGTTCACACTGCTGTGCTGCTGATGTACAGAGGAGTGTGAGTGATACAAGTTCTCCTGAAGTCGATAACCATCTCCTTTGTCCTGTTGACATTGAGGAAGAGCTTATTTTCCTGGCATCAGGCTTTGAGCTTTTCCACCTTCTCTTTGTAGGCCATATCATTGTTTTAGGTAATGAACCCCACCACTGTCGTGTCATCGGTGAACTTAATGCGATTATTTGAGTGTTTGGCCGTGCAGTCATTCAAAGTGACGCAGTGTAATTTTCCTAAAGTGTTTTTGCAAAACACTGTTTGTTTTCATTTTCAGTTGCAAAGATATATTACAAAAATATTAATATAGTATCACTTTTTATATAAATATGTGTAAAAACTTCCTGTGAAATGAGCATTTTTTTTTGCTTTATTATCATGACCCAAGGAAAGAATTAACTAGCTGCACTGATTAGTTCTTTTAAGAACAATTAATAGGATTCACTTCAAGAATTCTAACCAGAATATTGTGCCTACAAATCTTGAGTGAAGTATATATTATGGAATGTTTTTAAGTTACCTATCTGCTTCAAGAAGCCTACATGAGTCTTTGAGAAAAGCATACAGTATATTTGCAGTTTAAATGTTTCATTAACTAAAATATTTTAGTTTTGTATATTAAGTTGTTAGATACTATTTAGTGTCCACAAATAATCTTTGAGAAAAATAGGAATCTATATGGCCCATTATACTTGTTACAGGGTGAGGAGGACTAATCCTGTGCTCTATTTTCTCCTCATTTTGCAAAACTCATGTTATTACACACTTCTGACAAATGCTTCAGTATCTGCTTCAGCTATATTTTGAAATCAAGCATTCTGTATTCCATACAACCACCACAATTTAAAAAAATCCTAATCTCTTAGCAACAGATTTTAATCGACAACTCTTTGTACCTGATGTTATTAAGCTAAGGAACTGCAAGAGTCAAAAGACCCTGATGCGAGATACATACAGACCCCCAAACAGTAGTAAGGATGTGGTCTACAAATTACAAGGGGAGATAGAATATGCATGCCAAAAGGGCAATGTTACAATAGTCATGGGGGATTTCAATATGCAGGTAGATTGGAAGAATTAGTGCTGGATCCCAAGTGGGGGATTTTCTAGAATGCCTGTGAGATAGCTTTTTAGAGCAGCTCACGGTTGAGCTCACTAGAGGATAAGCTATTCTTGATTGGCTGTTGGACAATGAACCAGAGTTGATCAGAGAGCTTAAGGTAGACGAACCCTTAAGGACAAGTAATCATAATATGATAAAATTCACCCTGAAATATGAGAAGGAGAAGCCAGGACATCACCAATTACAAGACAACATCACCTGACTGAGCAGGTGATGCCTCCCTCCCAAATGAGCTGAATAACTTATACGCCCGGTTTGAGGCAGAAAATGACATGGCGGCGAGGAAGTCCACCCCTCCTACAAATGACCAGGTGCTGTGTCTCTCCGTAGCCGACGTGAGAAGAACCCTGTGCAGGGTCAACCCACGGAAGGTTGCTGGACCAGACAACATCCCTGATAGAGTGCTCAGAGGATGTGCAGACCAGCTAGCAGAAGTTCTCACTGACATCTTCAACATCTCCCTGAGCAGCGCCACAATTCCAACGTGCTTCAAGGCCGCCACCGTTGTCCCCGTGCCGAAGAAGTCTTCAGTGTCCTGCCTAAATGACTACTGTTCCATTGCACTTACATCCATCATCATGAAGTGTTTCGAGAGGCTCGTCATGAGGCATATCAAGACCCTGCTGCCCCCCTCACTGGACCCCTGCAGTTTGTGTACCGTCCCAACCGCTCAACAGATGATGCCATTGCCATCACCCTCCACCTGGCCCTAACCCACCTGGACAAAAAAGACACATACGCTCGGATGCTGTTCATAGACTTCATTTCAGCATTCAACTCAATCATCCCTCAGAAACTGATTGGAAAGCTGAGCCTGCTGGGCCTGAACACCTTCCTCTGCAACTGGATCCTAGACTTCCTGACTGGGAGACCTCAGTCAGTCCGGATCGGGAGCAGCATCTCCAACACCATCACAATGAACATGGGGACTCCCCAGGGTTGCGTGCTCAGTCCACTGCTGTTCACTCTGCTGACCCACATCTGTACTGCAACACAGCTCGAACCATATCATCAAGTTCGCCGATGACATGACCGTGGTGGGTCTCATCAGCAAGAACGATGAGTCAGCTTACAGAGAGGAGGTGCAGCGGCTAACGAACTGGTGCAGAGCCAACAACCTGTCTGTTAATGTGACCAAAACAAAAGAGATGGTTGTTGACTTTAGGAGGGTACGGAGCGACCACTCCCCGCTGAACATCAATGGCTCCTCGGTAGAGATCGTAAAGAGCACCAAATTTCTTGGTGTTTACCCGACGGAGAATCTCACCTGGTCCCTCAACACCAGCTCCATAGCAAAGAAAACCCAGTAGCGTCTCTACTTTTTGCGAAGGCTGAGGAAAGTCCATCTCCCACCCCCGATCCTCATCACCTTCAACAGGGGTTGTATTGAGAGCATCCTGAGCAACTGCATCACTGCCTGGTTCGGAAATTGCACCATCTCAGATCGCAAGACCCTGCAGCGGATGGTGAGGTCAGCTGAGAAGATCATCGGGGTCTCTCTTCCCGCCATCACGGACATTTACACTAGACATTGCATCCGCAAAGCAAACAGCATTGTGAAGGACCTCATGCACCCCTCATATAATCTCTTCTCCCTCCTGCCGGCTGGGAAAAGGCACCAAAGCATTCGGGCTCTCACGACCAGACTATGTAACAGTTTCTTCCCCCAAGCTATCAGACTCCTCAATACCCAGCACCTGGCCTGACACCTTGCCCTATTGTCCTGTTTATTATTTATTGTAATCCCTGCACTCTTTTGTGCACTTTATGCAGTCCTGGGTAGGTCTGTAGTCTAGTGTAGTTGTTGTGTGTTTTTTTTAATTACGTAGTTCAATCTAGTTTTTTTGTACTGTGTCATGTAACACCATGGTCCTGAAAAACATTGTCTCATTTTTACTATGCACTGTACCAGCAGTTATGGTCGAAATGACAATAAAAGTTGACGACTTGACTTAAAGTCAGAGGGATCAGTATTACAGTGTAGTAGAGGGAATTATAGAGGAGTGATAGAGAAGCTGGCCAACATTGATTGGAAAAGAGCACTGTCAGGGATGATGGCAGAGCACAATGGCTAGAATTTCTGGAAGCAATTCGGAAGGTGCAGGATATATACATCTCAAAGAGGAAGAAGTATTCTAAAGGTAAGATGGCACAACTGTGGCTAACAAAGTGAAATATAAAAGCCAAAGAGAGGGCATATCATAGAGCAAAAATTAGTGGGACGTTAAAAGGATTGGGAAGCTATTAAAAACAAACAGAAGGCGACTAAAAAAAATCATTAAGAAGGAATAGATGAAATACAAAAGTAAGCTAGCCAATAACATTAAAGAGGAAACGAAAAATTTCTTCAGATGCATAAAATGTAAAAGAGAGGCGAGAGCCAATATAAGACTATTGGAAAACAATGCTGGAGAAGTTGTAATAGGGCACAAGGAAATGGTGGACGAACTGAATAAGTAACAACACACACAAAATGCTAATGGAACACAGCAGGTCAGGCAGCATTTATAGGGAGAAGCGCTGTCGATATTTCGGGCCGAGACCCTTCGTCAGGACTAACCAAAAGGAAAGATAGTAAGAGATTTGAAAGTAGTGGGGGGAGGGGGAAATGATAGGAGAAGACCGGAGCGGGTGGGATGAAGCTAAGAGCTGGAAAGGTGATTGGCGAAAGTGATACAGAGCTGGAGAAGGGAAAAGATCATGGGACGGGAGGCCTCAGGAGAAAGAAAGGGGGGGGGGGGAGAGAGCACCAGAGGGAGATGGAGAACAGGCAAACAACTAAATATGTCAGGGATGGGGTAAGAAGGGGAGGAGGGGCATTAACGGAAGTTAGAGAAGTCAATGAACTGAATAAGTAATTTGCATCCATCTTCACTGTGGAATGCACTAGCAGGATGCCGGAAGTTTGAGTGTGTCAGGTGGCAGAAGTATGTCAAATTGCCTTTACTTGAGAGAAAGTTCTGGTGAAACTGCAAGGTCTGAAGTTAGATGAGTCACCTGGACCAAATGGTCTACATCCCAAGGTTATGAAAGAGTTTGTGGAGGCATTAATAATGATCTTTCAAGAATGATTTGATTCTGACATAGTTCCAGAGGAATGGAATATGGCAAATGTCAATGCACTCTTCAAGAAGGGAGAGAATCAGAAGAAAGGAAATTATAGGCCAGTTAGTTTGACTTCAGTTGTTGGGAAGATGTTGGAGTTGATTGTTAAGGATGTTTTTTTGGGGTTCTTGGAGGCACATGATAAAATAGGCTGTAGTCAGCATGGTTTCCTCAAGGGAAAATCTTGTCTGACAAATCTTTTGGAATTCTTCGGAGAAATAGCAAGTAAGATAGACAAAGGAGAATCAGTGGATGTTGTGTGCTTGAATTTTCAGAAGACCTTTGACAAGGTGCCATACATGAGGCTGGTTAAGAAGTTAAAAAATCACGGTATTACAGTAAAGATACTGAGATGGATAAAGTAGTGGCTGATTGACAGGAGGCCAAGAGTGGGAATAAAGGGAGCTTTTTCTGGTTGGCTGCTGGTGACTAGTGGTGTTCCACAGGGGTCTGTATTAGGACTGCTTCTTTTTATGTTATATGTCAATGATTTGGATGATAGAATTGAGGGCTTTGTGGCCAAGGTTGCAGATGATATGAAGATAGGTGGAGGGGCAGGTAGTAGTTTTGAAGAAGTAGAGAGGCTATAGAGGTCTTAGGCAGATTAGGAGAATGGATCAACAAGTGGCAGATGGAACACAGTGTCGGGAAGATACGGTCATGCACTTCAGTAGAAGAAATAAAAGGGCAGACTGTTTTCTAAATGAATAGAAAATTCAAAAATCTGAGGTGCAAATGGACCTGGGAGTCTTTGTGCAGGATTCCCTAATGGTTAATTTGCAGGTTGAGTTGGTGGTGAGGAAGGCATGCGATGTTAGCATTCATTTCAAGAGTATTAGAATATAAAAGCAAGGATGTAATATCGAGCTTTTATTAAGCATTGGTGAGGTCTCACTTGGAATATTGTGAGCAGTTTTGTGCCCCTTAGAAATGATGCGCTGAAACTGGAGAGGGTTCAAAGGAAGTTCATGAAAATGATTCTGGGATTGAAAAGCTTGTCATATAAAGAGTGTTTGATGGCTTTGGGCCTCTACTTTCTGGAATTCAGAAGAATGAGGGGTAATCTGATTGAAATCAAATGATGAAATGCCTTGACAGAGTGGATATGGAGAGGATATTTCCTGTCTATCCCCTGGTGTCTAAGACCAGAGGACACAAAGTCAGGATGGAGAGGCATTCTTTTAGAATGGAGGTGTGGAGGAATTTCTTTAGCCAGACAGTGGTGAATCTCTGGAATTCATTGCCACAGGCAGCTGTGGAGGGCAAGTTATTGGGTATATTTAAGACAGGGGTCAATAGACAATAGGTGCAGAAGTAGACCATTTGGCCCTTCGAGCCTGCACCGCCATTTTGAGATCATGGCTGATCATCTACTATCAATGCCCGGTTCCTGTCTCGTCCCCATATCCTTTGATTCCTCTATCCATAAGATACCTATCTAGCTCGATAGATTCTTGATTAGTCAGGACATGAAGGGATCTGGAGAGAAGGCAGGAGATTGGGGCTGAACAGCCATGATGAAAGGGGCCAAATGGCCTAATTCTGCTCCTGTATCTTGTGATCTTATGAATGAAGAATATTTGTTGTTTCTCTCAGAATCCTTAAATGATATCCTGAAAATTATTGGGCATTGAAACTATGTACCTCCTGTAACCGTGGCAGAACCATTGCCTTGTACAAAGTTAGTCAAGTCAAGTCACTTTTATTGTCATTTCGACCATAACTGCTGGTACAGTACATAGTAAAAATGAGACAACGTTTTTCAGGGCCATGGTGTTACATGACACAGTACAAAAACTAAACTGAACTACGTTTTAAAAAAAAACAGAGAAAAAAAACACACAACAACTACACTAGACTACAGACCTACCCAGGACTGCATAAAGTGCATGAAAGAGTGCAGGGATTACAATAAATAATAAACAGGACAATAGGGCAAGGTGTCAGGCCAGGTGCTGGGTAGTGAGGAGTCTGATAGCTTGGGGGAAGAAACTGTTACATAGTCTGGTCGTGAGAGCCCGAATGCTTCGGTGCCTTTTCCCAGCCAGCAGGAGGGAGAAGAAATTGTATGTGGGGTGCATGGGGTCTTTCATAATGCTGTTTGCTTTGTGGATGCAATGTCTAGTGTAAATGTCTGTGATGGGGGGAAGAGAGACCCCGATGATCTTCTCAACTGACCTCACTATCCGCTGCAGGGTCTTGCGATCCGAGATGGTGCAATTTCCAAACCAGGCAGTGATGCAGCTGCTCAGGATGCTCTCAATACAACCCCTGTAGAATGTGATGAGGATAGGGGGTGGGAGGTGGACTTCCCTCAGCCTTCACAGAAAGTAAGACGCTGCTGGGCTTTTTTTGCTATGGAGCTGGTGTTGAGAGACCAGGTGAGATTCTCTGCCGAGGAGCCATTGATGTTCAGCGGGGAGTGGTCGCTCTGTGCCCTCCTGAAGTCAATAACCATCTCTTTTGTTTTGTTCACATTCAGAGACAGGTTGTTGGCTCTGCACCAGTCCATTAGCTGCTGCACCTCCTCTCTGTAAGCTGACTCATTGTTCTTGCTGATGAGACCCACCATAGTCATGTCATTGGCGAACTTGATGATGTGGTTTGAGCTGTGTGTTGCAACACAGTCATGGGTCAGCAGAGTGAACAGCAGTGGACTGAGCACACAGCCCTGGGGGGCCCCCGTGCTCAGTGTGATGGTGTTGGAGATGCTGCTCCCGATCCGGACTGACTGAGGTCTCCCAGTCAGGAAGTCTAGGATCCAGTTGCAGAGGGAGGTGTTCAGGCCCAGCAGGCTCAGCTTTCCAATCAGTTTCTGAGGGATGATTGTGTTGAATGCTGAACTGAAGTCTATGAGCAGCATCCGAGCGTATGTGTCTTTTTTGTCCAGGTGGGTTAGGGCCAGGTGGAGGGTGATGGCAATGGCGTCATCTGTTGTGCAGTTGGGACGGTATGCAAACTGCAGGGAGTGCCTCGGGAATCTTTTCTGGGACCATTACTTATCGTGATTTTTATAAATAACCAGGATGAAGAAGTGGAGGGATGGGTTAGTAAGTTTGCTGATGACACAAAGGTTGGAGGTGTTGTGGATAGTATGGAGAGCTGTCAGAGATTACATCGGGATATTCATAGGATGCAAAACTGGGCTGAGAAGTGGCAGATGGAGTTCAACCCAGATAAGTGTGAAGTGGTTCATTTTGGTAGTTCAAATATGATGGCAGAATATAGTGTTAATGGTAAGACTCTTGGCAGTATGGAGGATCAGAGGAATCTTGGGGTCCGAGTCCATAGGACACTCAAAGCAGCTGCACAGGTTAACTCTGTGGTTAAGAAGGCATACGATGTGTCGGCCTTCATCAATCATGGAATTGAATTTAGGAGCTGAGAGGTAATGTTGCATCTATATAGGACCCTGGTCAGACCTCACTTGGAGTACTGTGCTCAGTTCTGTCGCCTCACTACAGGAAGGATGTGGAAGCCATAGAAAGGATGCAGAGGAGATTTACAAGGATCTTGCCTGGATTGGGGAGCATGCCTTATGAGAATAGGTTGAGTGAACTCTGCCTGTTCTCCTTGGAGCAATGGAGGATGAGAGGTGACCTGATAGAGGTGTATAAGATGATGAGAGACATTGATTGTGTGGATAGTCAGAGGCTTTTTCCCAGGGCTGAAATGGTTGCCACACAAGGACACAGGTTTAAGGTGCTGGGGAGTGGGTACAGAGCAGAGGTCGGGGTAAGTTTTTTACTCAGAGACTGGTGAGTGCGTGGAATGGGCTGCCGGCAAAGGTGGTGGAGGCGGATACGATAGGGTCTTTTAAGAGACTTTCAGGTAGGTACATGGAGCTTAGAAAAGTAGAGGGTTATGGGTAAGCCTAGTAATTTCTAGGGGAGCGACATGTTCGGCACAACCTTGTGAGCCGAAGGGCCTGTATTGGGCTGTAGGTTTTCTATGTTCTATGTTTCTAATTCAACAAAAAAATGCCTCTTATTTTACTGCATAAAAATGTGCATGACCTGATAGAATGTTCATATCTATTTTCTTTAACCTAAGCTATAGATGCCTTCTTTTTGCATGTTGATATTTTCATAATACAACAGAAAATTTGTGATGTCTTGTATAACAAAATGTGCCACTTGTATCATAAGAAAATGTGCTACTTATAGTTCCATTTACTTTAGATTATTTTTTTGTACAAAAGTTTTTTCTGTAGTAGATGCTCCTAAAATGATTTGCTAATACTATCAGTGAAATTGTATTTTCTACTTTTATCAATTTTTTTCCAGTTTAATTTTTCAGTAAGGGTTGTTGGATGTGTCTCCTAAATACACTTAAAAGAAAGCTGGTGCATAGCATGAAAAGAGCAATTCTGTTGTAAACTAAGTTACCATACTGGTTATTTTTATACAATCAGTATGCTATTTTGTTACAAAATATATAAAAATAAACCCATACCTTTGTTTCAATTTTGAAACAATAATCATTTTTCTTTGACTATTTTAGGGTTTACAAAATATCTCCTTTATATAAATGTGTCCTCATTTTGAAGAATATTCTTCTCTTATTGACAAAATTTGGATGTAAGAAAAGCATTCTTTAATGTTTTAAGTTTGGTGGTTATAACGGAGCCTGCAGATGCTGGAAATCTGTATCAATACACAAAATGCTGAAGGATCTCAGCAGGTTAGCAGCATCTCTGGAGAAAGATGAACAATCGGTGTTTCAGGCTTTATCAGCCCAAAATGGCGACTGTTTTTCTTCAAAAATGCTGCCTTCCCTATTGAGTCTTTCCAGCATTTTGTATTTGCTGATTTAATTATCATTTATCTCTATGGGTATAGTTTTTAAAATATGTATTGAGTGCATATATTTCTGAAGAGAGCTTTCTGGGAAATATTTTAAATGCAAGTAGCTACAGAGATCTGTTAGTTGGATTGAATGTCTAGACAAGAGATGTGTTTTACTCTGGTTACATAAGAGACTAATGTGACAGATCTCCCATGATTTCTCAATTGGGCTGAAGGCAAATCAAATGGTATTAAACATGTGAGGGCATTTTCTGATAAATGGCTTTTGCTGCTTTTAATAGCATGACCATGTCAGCTTGACATTTGTTTCCTGTGTTGCATTTTACCCCCTTTCCCCATAGCCAGAAAGAAAAGTAAATTGAGGAATTTTTGGGAGATTAGAGACGCAGCTTAAATATTGAGTAATGCTTTTTGAATTGTTGGACTGATTGGAAAGAATAACTATAATTCAACCTAAATGGTTAGGGGGATGAGCATTTGATGTTCCAAAGATCAGAATGAAGCGAATCAAGTTAAGTTTGTCATTTAACTACATACATGTATATAACATATATAACCATATAGGTAATGTATATAGAAACGTGACAATATTTTTTCAAACCAGGGTGTAAAGCACAATAACTAAGAAGGTAAGGATAAAATCTACAGATGAATCACACACAAATAACAAACTTAAAATGCATTAAATATTGTAAGGAGCAGATTAACCAGTGACACTTCTAATACGATGCGGCTGGGAATTTAAAAGCCTACTGGCCTGGGGGAGGAAACTGTTTCTCATCCTGACTGTTCTTGTTTTTATGCATCAGTCTCCTGCCCGTTGGTAGAAAGTCAAAGAAAATGTTGGATGGGTGGGTGGGATCCTTAAGAATACTAAGGGCATACAATACATATGCAGCACTCCTGATGGTAGATGGTAGGGAAACCCCTATGATCCTCTCAGCTATTCTCATAGTCCTTTGTAGGGAATTCTGGTCCAATGCCTGACTGCTCCCATACCAGATGGAGATGAAACATGTCGGGATGCTCTCAACGGTGCTCCTGTAAAACACAGTTAAGATGGGCAGTGGGAGCCTTGCTTGCCTCAATCTTTTCAGGAAATGGGGGTGCTGCTGTGCCGCCTTGTTCGGGGAGATGATATTAAAGAACCAGGTGAGGTTATCTGTGATATGAACTCCCAGGAGCTTGGTGCACTTAACTCTTTCTATGGAGGAGCCATGTATTTACAGAGGGGAGTGGTTTGTCTGCACCTTTCTGAAGTCCACAAAGTTTAGTATTTAGATTGCTAATTCCAATTTAAACATGGGCTGTTGTTGAAATATAATAAGTGATATGTATCTGTAGTAGTGAAATGCAAATCTGTTTCTGCACGAAATGAGTGGGACAAATATTAAGGCAGTATCCCATGGGTTTGATTACTCAGGCTTTGTGAAGTTCAGTGCCATTTGAAATTTACAGTCAAATTACATTTAAAATTGAACAATATTAAATTAAGTAATCAAAGAATAGCGACAGACATTGTGGAATGAATTGTATGCAAAAAATGCCTATTCCAGAGAAAGTATTTGAGAGGTATGCTAATTTGAGAGGTATGCATTCTGGCGTAAGATGCAGATCTGGTAAGTTTTTCCTGTGACACTAAAGAACTTGTAAAGAAGTCATAGAAAAGTATGGCATAGATACAAGCCCTTCAGCCCATCTAATCCGTTCTGAACCATTTAGCCTGCCTAGACCCATCAACCTGCACACGGACCACAACTATACATGTATCTATCCAAATCATTCTCTTAATCATTGAAATCAAGCTCGCATGCACCACTTGTGCTGGCAGCTCATTCCACACTCTGCTGACTCTGAGTGAAGAAGTTTCCCCACATGTTCCTCTTAAACTTTTGACCTTTCACCCTTAACCCATGACCTCTGGTTGTAGTCTCACCCAACCTTACTTGCATTTACTGAATCTATATCCCTCATAATTTTGTATACCTCTATCAAATCTCCCCTCAATCTTCTACTTTCCAAGGAGTAAAGTCCTAACCTGTTCAATCTTCCCTTATAACTCAGGTCCTGCTGCCCTGGTAAAATCCTTGTAAGTTTTCTCTATACTCTTTCAGCCTTATTTACATTTTTCTTGTAGGATAGTAACCAAAACTACAAACAGTTTTCCAAATTATGCATCACCAACGTCTTGTTCAACTTAAAAATAACATCCCAGCTCCTTTACTCAGAACTTGATTTATAAGGGCCAATGGGCCAAAAGCTTTGTCCATAAATATCAACCAAACTCCTATTATTTAAAAAAAAAAATTGTGTATGCACCAAAGTCGTTAACATTATATCTTTCCATAAACATGAGATTCTGCAGGTGCTGAAGTCTTGAGTAACACGTACAAAATGTGGAGGAACTCAGCAAGTCAGACAGGCAACATCTATGGAGGCGAATAAACAGTTGACATTTGGGAGAGAAAATTCATTAGGACTGGGAAGAAAGGGGAGGGAAAGGAGTACAAGCTGGCATGTGATAGAGAAGAGGGGATGGTGAGTGGCTGGTTGGTGGAGGGGGAAGTGAAGGAACAAACTTGGAGATGATACCTGGAAGAAGTAAAGAGGTGAAAAAGAAGGTATTTAACAGGAGCAGAAAACGGACTGTGCGAGGGGGAAAAGAAATGAAGAAGGGAACCAGAGGGCAGTGAAAGGCAGGTGAGGGGAAGAGAAGGGAGAGCAGGTAACCAGAATGGGGACTGGACAAAGAGAATGTGTGGGGCAGGGGAGGCTGTGTTTACTGGAGGTTAAGAGAAATTGATGTTCGTGCCATCAGATTGGAACCTACTTAGATGGAACATGAGGTATTGCTCCTCTGTGCTGAGTTTGGCCTCATTGTAGAAGTAGCGCAGACATATCAGAATGTAAATGGGAAGTTGAATTAAAATGGGTAGCAACCGAAAGATCCTGCCTTTTGCAGCAGAAAGGACAAAGGTGCTTGATGAAGCAGTCTTTGTATCTATATCGGGTCTCACTGATGTAGAAGAGGCTGATCCAGGGGCACCAGACACAATCGATGACACTGACAGACTCTCAGTGAAATCTGTCTTCACCCGGAAGGGCTATTTAGGACTCCCAATGGTGGTGAGGGAGGATGTTTACAGTGATAAGTGCCAGGAGGGAAATCAGTGGAGAGGGATGAGTTGAAAAGAGATTTATGTAGAGAGTGAGCCCTATAGAAAGGTGAAGGGGGGGGGGGGAGGGTGATAGAAAGATGTACTTGGTGTTAGGATCATGTTGGAGATGGCATAGGTTATAGAGAATAATATTTTGGATACGGAGGCTCAGGTGGTGGTAGGTTAAGACAAGGGGAGCCCTATCGCTTTTATGACCGGGAGTGTGGAGTGAGAACAGATATGTGGGAAATGGAGAGGATATGGATGAGGACAGCATCCATGGTAGAAGGGAAAATTGTTTTGTGAAAAGAGAGGACAGTGCTGATGTTCTAGAATGGAAAGCCTAATCTTGAGAACAGTTGCAACGGAGATGGAGGAATTGAGAGAAGAAAATAGCATTATTTTCAAACGACAATAGTAAGAAGAGGTACAGTATCATCAAAGTATCTGTGAGTCCGAAGGTTTGTAAAATATGTCAGTAGATAGTCTGTCTCCAGAGATGGAGACAGCAAGTTCAAGAAAGGGGAGAGAAGAGTCAGAGATGGACAAAGTAATTTTGAGGGGTGGAAGTTGGAGACAAAGTTGATACAATTAATGAGTCTACCATGAGTACATGTAGCAGCATTAATGTAGAGGTCAAGGTAGCATAGAAGTAGTTTGGGAGCATTACCAGTGTAGGCTGGGAACATGTGGTTAACAAAAAGGCAGGTGTAGCTGAGGCCCATGTGATTGGCTATTGCTACACCTTTTGGTTTAGAGGAGGTGAGATGAGCCAAAGAAAAACTTGAGAGTGTGGACCAGCTCCACCAGGCTCAGGAGGGTGATGGTGGAGGTGAACTAGTTACCGTAGATGTCGGATTATAAGCCGCTACTTTTTTCCCACATTTTGAACAGCTTTGAACACTGCGGCCTTTACTACGGTGCGGCTAATGCATGATTTTTTTTCATGCCGCCAAAAACATTTTGCCTCGTAACAGTAGACCAATAAAATTGATGAGTAGTTCACAGAGGTCCAATGAAATTGTATGATAAATCAAGCGCACTTTCACAATTAAATTATTGTAAATCAGTCATTTGTACTCACCCTCATCAACATGGAAAACACTCGAAGAAAAGCATTGTGCTGCCTTTATGGCAGTTATTTAGTTTATAATATTTTCGCTTAGTAATTCATTTGTTAGTAATTTCTAGTTAAAGTTAGAAGTGTTTTAACTATATTTGTTTTCTGTACTACATCGCGGGATGCTATGACGTCACACCCCGGTTTCGCCGCGTCTTGTGGGAAATACCGGTTTGCGATAAACGGGAAGGTGGGGGGGGAGCGGCATTAGATCTGAGCGAATGCTGCTTTTAAGTTAAAGGCGATCAATAACTTTTACTGGTAGGCTGCAGTATATATATTTTTTACCAGTCGTTAGGAGATATTGGAATGTTGTTCAGTAAAAAAGTATACGCAACGTAATTTGTGTTACCGATACGTATGTATATTTAAAAGTAGCCGCATTACAGGCACGGTTCGAAAAAAAGCATTTGCAATATGTATTTGTTTATGTTACCCATACGGATTTAATTAAAAGTTAAAAAATCCTCACGTGTAATATCTTTCTGTGTAAATATCTCATATTACAACGTGGGACACCTGCGGCCGAAAATCCGGTGCGGCCTAAAATCCGGCGCGGCCTAAAATCCGGTGCGGCTTGTACAAGTACAAAATTGATTTTCTTTCTAAAATTAGAGCCAGCGGCTTTTAATCAGGTGCGCTCTGTAGTGTGAAATCTACGGTAAGTCTGTTTAGGAAGAAGTAGAGAACTTTAAGACCTTCCTGATGGGAGAGAGGGTGATGAATTGTATAGGGACTGAATACCCAGAGATAAAATGAGACAATTAGGACTAGAGAATGATTGAAGAGATCGAGAGTGTGCGAAGTGTCACAGATTTAGGTGAGAAGGGACTGAACCAATGGGGACAAAATGGAATTGAAATATGCAAACACATGTTCTGTGGGACAGGAAGGTCGACCAATAGTCTATGTGTATGGCTAAATATGTTTGATAGGGCAGCAATTAGAATATTTTTAATTTTGAAAATCTGTCCACTATTGAGCAATTTCTCTACGATAAGACCACAAGCTTTATAATTCAATTTGTTGCCCAAACAGGAAGCTAAAGCAAATGAGCATATGGTTTCATGCTACTCAAAATAACGCATGTGTTCTGGCCTGTAGAGGCACAGTTCGATTTATATGAATATCACTTCCTGTGCACAAGGTTTTTTAAAATATTATTTCCTGCGCAGATTAATTTTGATCTAATTTTTAGCACATAGTGGAAAGACATTCATCTCCATCCTCTTCTATCTGCATACAGACAGAGGCTAAAGAACAAGCTTCAGAGATAAGGACAAAAAAGCGGTGGTCACGGCAATGGTTCAGCAATGGGATTGCTTCAAGTCGGTGCACTGGACCATATTCAGGGGCTCACCGGTGGATCAGAATATGTACACCACGGTTGTCACAGACTTTATGAAAACAGTTGTAGACAAATTGCCCCCACAAAATCATTCAGTATTCCCCACCCAGAAGCCCTGGATAAACCAGGCGATGAAGTAAGATACAAAAGGTCCAGATACGATCCCTGTAAAGCCATTTCACATGCTAAAATGGCAATTCTGGACTAAACTTGAATTATTGAAGGATTCTTGACAGCTGTGGCTGGACTTAAATGCTATTGCCTCCAAGTGAAACCAAGCAACATAGATGATAATAAGGCTTTGATTCCAGCTGATCTCAATGCCTTCTATGTTCGATTTGACCATCAAAACATGGAGGAACCTTCATGAGCTCCCACATCCAGTAATGACCCTGTGATTTCAGGCTCTGAGGCCAATGTGAGAGGATCCTTCAGGAGGGTGAATCCATGGCACAGATGGGGTACCTGGCCGAGTATAAAAGACATGTGCTGAACAATTGGCTGGAATGTTCAGTGATCTCTTTAAACTCTTGTTTTGACAGTCTGAGGTACCTACCTGCTTCAAGCTGGCTTCAATTATATCAGTGCCTAAGAAGGACATGGTAACGTGCCTCAATGACTCTCATCAACCAGCAATTACATCTACTGTGACGAGATGTTTTGAGAGGTTGGTGATAAGACATATCAACACCTCCCTGAGAAGTGACTTGGATCTGTTCCGCTTTCCCTACAGGCACAACAGATCCACAGCAGATGACATTTCATTGGTTCTTCTTTCAGCCCTGGACCATCAGAACAGTAAAGATGCATACATTGGGATGTTCTTTATTGACTACAGCTTGGTATTCAATACCATCATCCCCTCAAAGCTAATCAACAGGCTTCAAGATCTTGGCCACAATACATCCTTGTACAACTGAATCCTTGATTTTCTCATTTGCAGAGCCCAGTCAGTTCAGATTGGCAGAATCTTCATGATCTCAATCAGCACAGTTGCACCACAAAGCTATGTCCATAGTCCCCTGCTCTACTTGCTTTACACTTACGAATGTGAGACTAAGGACAGCTTCAACACCATATTTAAGTTCGCTGACAACATCACTGTCGTTGGCTGAATTAAATGTGGTAATGAATCACTCAATGTCTACAAAATCAAGGAATTGATTATTGACTTCAGGAGGAGGAAACCAGAGGTCCATGCCCTCTCTTTGTCTCTACTTCCTGAAGAGACTGTAACAAAACCCAATTTCCCTCAGGATCAATAAAATATGTCTGTCTGTCTGTCTGAACCAGTCCTCATCGGGCGATCAGAAGTGAAGAGGGTCAGCAAGTTTAAATTCCTCTGTGTTATCATTTCAAAGGATCTGTCCTGGATCCAGCATTAAGTGCAATTACCAAGAAAGCATGGTAGCACCTCTACTTCCGTAGAAGTATGTGAAGATTTGGCATGACACCTAAAGCTTTGTCAAACTTCTTTAGATGTGGGGAGTATATTGACAGGTTGCATTGTAGCCTAGTATGGAAGCACCAATGCCCTTGAACAGAATATCCTACAAGTGGTAGTGTATAAGGCCTAACCCATCATGGGCAAAGCTCACCCCACCATTTTGCATATCTGTACAGATGTACACCATCGAGCACATCTGCAGGAAAGCAGCCACCATCTTCAAAGACTCCCACTACCCAGGCCATGCTCTTTTTTCGCTGCTGCCATCAGGAAGAAGGTACAGGAGCCTCAGTAATCACACTATCAGGTTCAGGAACAGTTATTACCCCTCAAAGATAAACAATTATAATGCTAAAAAGATATTTCAACAGGTACATGGATAGAAGAGTTTATGGGAAAATGGGTGAACATAGGTATATGGGAGTAGCTCAGATAGCCAACTTGGTTGGCATAGATAAGTTAGGTCCAATTACCTGTTTTAGCATTATATTAACTCTGACTTCTCAAATATTATTTTTCCAATAAGAACCAGCTCCCATTCTCTTTTGTCATATTCTCTCATGCTGTTGAACCAGCCTTCCCTCAGTTTATGACCTTAACATGAGTTACATACTTTGTTCTTTTCTGTAGCTACCTTAAAACTAGTAGAATTCTGGTTGCTTTTTCCAAAGAGTTGCCCAACTAACACTTCAAATACCTACCCAGTTTAATTTCTTAAAATGCCGCCAAAAACAACCCTACTTCTCATAGGACTGCTAACATGTTGACACAGAAAACTAACTTGGATGCTCCTATATGCCACAGCATCTGAGGTCTTTGAACTAAGGCAATTCCAGTCAATGTGGGAAAGTTTAAAATCCTCATATTGCTACCCTCCTATTGCTTTTACTCCTTTTTGAAATATTGCTTACATGTTGTTTCCTCTAATTCCTGCTGCCTTTTGGGAGGCCAACAAGTTAATTTGCAGGAAAGTAATCGCCCTTCTCCTGTTCTGAAGTACTACATGCATAGCCTCACTGAATGATCTTTCATTATACTTTATTCTTAAGGCTATGGTGTTTTCCCCAATCAAAATTACAGTTTTTCACCAGGAGGAGTTAAGAATGATGTTATGGACAAAATGGGAGGTGAGGACCTCGATAAAAACACAGTCACTAAAGAGATAGTAGTGAACAAACTAGAGAGCCTGAAGGGAGATAAGTCCTCTGGTCCTGATGGGATGCACCCTAGGGTGCTGAAGGAATTGGCGGAGGTTATAGTAGATGCGTTGGTAATCATTTACCAAAATTCTCTAGACTCTGGGCAGGTCCCGGTAGATTGGAAGACAGCAAATGTCACACCACTTTTTAAAAAAGTATGTAGGAAAAGACGGGCAACTATAGGCCAGTTAGCTTAACATTTGTAGTCGGGAAAATGCTTGAAGCTGTCGTTAAGGAAGAAATAGTGAAACATTTAGAAAGGAGTGGTTCCATTAGACAGACACAGCATGGATTCAGAAAGGGTAGGTCCTGTTTGAAAAACTTAATGGAATTCTTTGAGGACATAATGAGTGCAGTGGATAGAGGGGAACAAGTGGATGCCATATACTTGGATTTCCAGAAGGTGTTTGATAAGGTGCCACACAAGAGACTTATGAATAAGATACGATGCATGGAGTTGGAGGAAGTGTATTGGCATGGATAGTGGATTAGTTAACCAATAGAAGGCAGAGGGTTGGTATAAATGGGTGTTTCTTCAGTTGGCAGTGGGGTGCCGCAGAGGTTGGTGCTGGGCTCGCAGCTGTTTACCATTTACATTGATGATTTGGAAGAGGGGACTGAGTGTAGCATAGCAAAATTTGCTGATGACACTAAACTGAGTGGAAAAGCAAATTGTACAGAGGATGTGGAGAGTCTGCAGAGGGATATAGATAGGTTAAGTGAGTGGGCGAAGGTCTGGCAGATGGAATGCAATGTTGGTAAACGTGAGATCGTCCACTTTGGAAGGAATAATAGAAAAGAGCAGATTATTATTTAAATGATGAAAGATTGCAGCATGCTGTTATGCAGAGGGACTTGGGAGTGCTTATGCATGAATTGCAAAAGGTTGGTTTGCAGGTACAACAGGTTATTAAGGAGGCAAACAGAATGTTGGCCTTCATTGCTAGAGGGATTGAATTCAAGAGTAGGGAGGTCATGCTGCAACTAAACCGGGTACTGGTGAGACCTCACCTGGAGTGCTGTGTGCAGTTCCATACTTGAGAAAGGATATACTGGTTTTGGAAGCAGTGCGGAGGAGGTACACCAGGTTGATTCCAGAGATGAAGGAGTTAACTTATGAAGTGAGATTGAGTCACCTGGGACTATTCTCTCTGGAATTCAGAAGAATGAGAGGGGATCTTATAGAAACATACAAAATTCTGAAATGGATAGATAAGATAGAAGTAGGAAAGTTGTTTCCATTGGTAGGTGAGACTAAAACTAGGGGACATTGCCTCAAGATTCAGGGGAGAAGATTTAGGACCAAGATGAGGAGAAACTGTTTTACCCAGCGAGTGGTGAATCTCTGGAATTTTCTGTCCAGGGAAGCAGTTGAGGCTTCTTCACTAAATATATTTAAGATACGGTTAGATAGATTTTTACATAGTAGGGAAATTAAGGGTTATGGGGAAAAGACAGGTCGATGGAGTGGAGTTTACAGACAGATCAGCCATGATCTTATTGAGTGGTGGGACAGGGTCGATGGGCCGGATGGCATACTCCTGCTCCTATTTCTTATGTTCTTATTTTCTTATAAGATGAGGCAAATGGTCTAGATGGGCAAGGTGTCAAGATGTTGCTGATAAGTGGTGACTTTTTGTGTGCAGCTCTGATGGGAATAATTAAATATTCCCATTTAGGACTACTACACCCGAAATCCACAGTCATAGCCGTACTGCTGTGGGGGATGACCTATCTGGGAAAGGCAGCAGCAGCTAGTCCAATAGTACTGTAGTTGGCTCTGAGCCTCAGAAGGGAAGGGTGAAGTCAGATGGAGCAATAGTCATGGGGGATCCATAGTTAAGGGGACAGATAGGAGAATCTGTGGCAGCAAAAGATTCACCAGGAGAGTGTGTTGCCTCCCGGGTGCTAGGATCCAGGATCTATGTGTGGTTGCAGAACATTCTTGAAAAGGAGGGTGAGCAGTGAGAGGTCGTGGTACATGTTGGTACCAATGACATAGGGAGGAGAGGGGTAGAGTTTCAGCGCAGTAAGTTTAGGGAGTTAGGAAGAAGGCTGAAGAGCAGGAACTCTAAAGTGGTAATCTCCAGATTACTCCCAGTGCCCTGAGCTAGTGAAGTTGGAATGGGAAGATAGCGCAAATGAATGAGTGGCTGAGGAAATGGTGCAGCGGGCGGGGTTTCAAGATCTTGGATCTTTGGAACCTTTCCTGGGGAAATGGTGACCTATACAAGAGGGACAGGTTGCACTTGAACTGGATGGGAACCAATATCCTGGAGGGTTGCTAACACTATTGGGAAGGGTTTAAAGTAGATTTGCAAGGGGTTGGGAACTGACGTGAAGGGGTAGAGGATGGGGTGGTTGGCGCACAAGCAGTAACAGCTTGTAGGGAGGTTATCAGGAAGGATAGGCAGATGATAAAGCAAAGAAGCACTCAGCCAGTTGGTTTGAGATGTGTCTATTTTAATGCAAGGAGTATCATGAGCAAGGTGGATGAGCTTAGAGCGTGGACCAATATGTGGAACTATGATGTTGTGGCCATTACAGAGGCTTGGATGACTCGGGGGCAGGAATGGCTGCTGAGTGTGCCAGGCTTTATATGTTTCAAAAAGGACTGGGAGGGAGGAAAAAGAGGTGGGGAAGTGGCACTGCTAATCAGGGATAGTACCATGGCTGCAGAAATGGAGGAAGTTACGGAGGTATTGTCTACTGAGTCATTGAGGGTGGAAGTCAGAAACAGGAAGGGGGCAATAACTCTAATGGGTGTTTTTTAAGACCCCCCCCCCCCCCCAATCGTATCAAAGACATCAAGGAGCAATTGGGGAAGCAGATTCTGGAATTGTGAAATAATAATACAGTTGTTGTGATGGGTGATTTTAACTTTCCTAATATTGACTGGCATCTCCTTAGATAAGGGGGTTAGATGGGGTAGAGTTTGTTAGGTGTGTTCAGGGAGGTTTCCTGATGTAATATATAGATAAGCCAACTAGAGGAGAGGCAGTACCTGATCTGGTATTGGGAAATGAACCTGGTCAGGTGTCGGATCTCTCGGCAGGAGAGCATTTCGGAGGTAGTGACCACAACTCTATCTCATTTACCATAGCGCTGGAGAGGGATTGGAGCAGAAAATTTTGGAAAAGATTTAATTGGGGTAGGGGGAAAATGATGCTATTAGGCAGGAACTTGGGAGCATATATTGGGAGCAGATTTCTCAGGGAAATGAGCCAGCGTTGGAGAGCATGCCTTATGAGAATAGGTCGAGTGAACTTGGCCTTTTTTCCTTGGAGCAACGGAGGATGAGCAGATGCAATCATCTAATCTCACTGGCTCTCTATTTGGCTGTGTATCACCTGGACAAAAATAATACCTACATCAGCCTGCTATTTATTGATTGATTACAGCTCAGTTTTCACTGCAATCATACCTGCAGTTTTAAACAACAAGCTGCTAAATCTGGGCCTTTGTACCTCCCTTTGTAACTGGATTCTTGACTTCCTCACTGGGAAGCCAGTTTGTGTGGATCAGAAATGACATTACCTTGCTGACAATCACACTGCTGCACCTCAAGGATGTGTGCTTCACCCACTGTTCTCCTCTCTCTACACTTAAGACTGTGTGGCTGGCCATGGCTTAAACACCACGGATAAGTTTGCTGATAACACAACTCTTGTTGGTAGAAAGAATTTCAAATGGTCACACTGCTACAGGGATTCCACCTTTCCGACCCCCACCCCCCCCACCTCCAAGAAGGACGAGCAAACCTTCCTTCAAGGTTATTGGTCCCCTTCCAGGTTTGGTGTAGCCTGTCATTCTCCCATAGTTCCCATCTGCTCCAAGAGTGATCCTATTGATCCAAGTCCCCAAAACTCTTCTTTCTGCAGCAACTCTTGACAATGCATTTATTATTGTCCTATATTTACCCCCACTAGCACGTGTGTTAGCAATCTGCAGAACATGAACTGCCCCCTCCAGGCTGTAGCTAAAAGAAAGCTTCGAACAGTTCTAATTCCGCAATTTTAACTAATTTCGTAAAATTAAAATTGATTTTGTTTGAATATCATTTGCTATATTTGTGCTCGTCAGTATACAGAATCAATTTGGATCAATAGTTTATTTCATTCCATTTAAATGAAGATTGTTAATACATGTCAGCAAGGCTTAACTGCCAATCACAATACTAACAGTTTTGCATGCAAATAAAATCAGGATTGTTGTTTAATTCTCAACATATAGTATAGTGAAATTTATATTGTTATTTACCTTTTGATCTTTGTCAAGATAAATTAAATCTGTGAAAGACCTGTCTGTTTTGAAAGGAGGAAAGGATTTCAAGTTTTGAAAGCTTAAAATTACACGTGAATCAATGTGGACTCCTGTGAATTTACTTCAAAATGCTACATGGCTGCAGGAACTGCAAAAACTAAAAGTCACCCACTGATCGTGTGGCTTTTGGCTACCAAGTTTCTGTTTGATCTATAACTGTGCTTTCTGTATAGAACTAAATCCTTACTGGACCACTATTTTCATACAGAGCTTCTGTTGTCTTAACAGACATAAAATTCCTATGGAATTCATTATGTAGTTCTAAATTAAAAAAATGAACTTTCAGAAGCCTTAGAGCTTATTTTTCTTTCATCTTTGAATTCCTGAAATATGCTGAATAGTAATAGAATAGAGTAGTCACCTTTTCTGTTGAATGCATTTTAAAAGATAATCAAATGTCAGCATTGATGCATCTTTTTTATATGTTTCAAAGAAGGCTTTAGGAAGATGTGATCAAAGTTCTTAAATAAAGTAACTTTGCAATGGGGAAGAGCTGATGAGCAGTGAGTACAAATTTAAAACTGGCAAAAGATCTAGAAGTGAAAAGCACTTTATGGTATGAAGTAATCAGCATTTGGAATGTGCTGTCTGCTAAGGTGGTAGTAAATCTTCAGTAGATTTCAAAGTGAATTGGATAAGTTCTGGCTCAAACTAGATTGTTCTTTGAGAGAGAACAGATTTGATGGACCAAATTTCTTTCTGTTCTCTTCAATGATGCTAGTGCACTTGGGCATGATTTGTTTTTACTTGTATGTATCACTGAACAGTACTAAATATTAGCTTTTTTAATCAGTGCAATAATTCAAATAGTATAATTGCTAATTTCTTAAATGACTTCCTCTTCTCCACCAATACATTTATGTGGAAATAAATTATTAGTTACTCACTTGAACCTGCTTTGGAAAAGGGAGTGTACAGTACCACACTTAATTAAGAACAAAAACCAAATTGTCGTAAATTAATTTGGATGGATTAAAATATAAGGCTGAATTATGGTATTTCACAGTGAGCAATAAGGCTTGGAAGTGCTGTACAACAGAGGGACCTTGGAGTTCAAGTGCACGGTTCCCTGATAATGGGATCAGAGGTAGAGAGGGTGGTGAAGAAGACCTTTGGAATGTTGGCTTTCATCAGTCAGGGCATTGAGTGTAAAAGTTTTGAAGTCATGATGCAGTTGTACAATACACTGCTGAGGCACAAGTGGAGTATGTTGTTCAGTTCTGGTCACCCAGCTGTATTAAGAATATTTTTAAACTTGAAAGGGTACAGAAAAGGTTTACAAAGATGTTGCCTTTGCTTTTGAGGTACTGAGTTAGAGGAGGAGGTCAGACAGGCTAAGGCCTTTTTCCTTAGAACATAGGAGATGATGAGGGGCGTAGATAGGGTTGGGGAATCAGAAACAAGAGGGCATAGATGTAAGGTGAGAGGGGAAAGATTTAATTGGAACTTGAGGGGCAGTCGTTTTTGACACAGCGGATGGAATGTATGTGGAATAAAGTGCCAGACGAAAAGGTTGAGGCAAGTGAAATAATAACGTTTAAAAGACAGTTGAACAGGTACATGAAAAGGAAAGGTTTATAAGCTTACGGGCTAAATGCTAACAAATGGGATTAGCTTCAATGGTTATCTTGATCCGATGCACCAGTCAGGTTGAAGGGTCTGTCTCTGTACTGTATGACTATAATTTGAAAAACTGGTGAAGCTTTATCTGATACTTAAAAACCGCAAATGTTAGAGAGCTTGTGGTCCAACCAGGGATTAAGAAAGTATAGCTAAAATTGTATTTGAGTGACCACAAATGTCATATTGTTTACTCATTTGAGGATAGGAAGAGAAGTATGTCATTCCTATGTTAATTTTGTTGGAAGATAGAATGTACAGTTGGTCTGTTTGACTTAGTGATAGTTTAATCCTGCATTTTTTTAATTGCTTGAGAATGGATTACTATATCCCTGGCAACACAGATTGTCAGAATGTGCTACATGAAGAAGGCAGGAATAGTAATTTACTACAGAATATCAGTGAATACGGCATCCCTGGTTCCAGGATTTCTCTTAATTTTAGTTTGTTGTGTTGTTTACTTTTATTTAAGCTAATACACTTTTAAAATATCTATTTCATCATTGGGTTTATGCATTAAACCCAAGCTATTTAAATTAGTTCATAATAAATTGCAAATTCTGATCAGTGAGTGATTGGCATAGGTGTTTTTCACTCCTCATCAATTTATTGCATTAAACAGTAGATATATCTATGGGACAGATTTCTTTTGCCTTCTGTTATCCTGGCTTATTTGTTAACAAATGTTGACATTTTTCTGTAAATTGAATAATTTCCAATGAAAGTTAAAAGAAAACTGCAAATACTAGAAATCTGAAAGATAAATGAAAGTTACTGCAAACACTCCACTGGTCAGACAGCATTTGCAGAAATAAAAGTATCATTAATATTTCAGATAAAAGACTCTTATTCAGAACTGTGAAAGAGATAAAATAAATTACCGGTAGTTACAAATTACCAATAGAATGGGAGAGTGATGAATGTGGCAACTGCAATATCTTCGAAAAGCTGTAGCCAAAGTCGCTGTGGAGATAACAATTTGTTGAAGCTATCTGCCTGATTGTCTCATGGGGACTGTTGGAAAGGAAATACAAAGAAATATATATTAGCTGCAAAATACAGGTCATAACTGTCACAAATACTCAGCAGAGCAAGTAGTGACCATGGCTGGAGAAAGACTCAATTAACATTAGTAATATATCATATAACCTTAGAGTGAAACTGGCTAATTCTGATACAAAGCACAGAAAGATGTTTGAAGGCTGTGTCATGCTCTTGCCAAAGATGAGGTTCTGTTCCTGGGTTTCATTGTAACAATCCAGGAAGCTACCGTTACATATGACAGTGTGAGAATGGATGGAGCATTAAAGTGACAGACCTATTTCTAAGCAGTGCTACATTTTTCACTTGAGTTTGTCAGTGTAAACAAGTATTCTACCCATAAGTGGAAAGATAGCTGAAGATTTAATATTGACAGCTTCTGGCTAGTACTTCAATGTAATCATTCTCAGTTTATGGAAGTATTAATTAAAGATGATAAAAATTGAGCCTGGGCTATAAAAGAACATGATTGGAAACTTGTTAGTAATTTTCCCTACTGCGCATATCAAAAAAATTGGCTGGTTTTGTACTTTTCCAGCCTTTGAAGCTCTTGTATTTAAACCATTACTTCTACAGAGTCAGCACAAATTCAAAATCTCAAATGGCCTCCTCTTGTAATTATGATGATTCCACTCAGTCCTATTATTTTGTTTGATTTTCTGTGCCCATTATATTACCTGAGGAATCAGAGCCAGTGATTTCCCTGGAGTCGACTGCTGTAACTTGGTTGTAAGTGTGTAACTATCTCTATTTAAATATATAAATAGTATTTGCTTTGATTTTTGACAGAAAAGGAGCTCAGAAATTACTTTACTTTATTGTCACCAAACAATTGATACTAGAGCGTACAATCATCACAGCGATATTTGATTCTGCGCTTCGCATTCCCTGGAGTACAAATCAAAGTAAATATAATAAAAATTTAAATTATAAATCATAATTAGAAAATAGAAAAGGGAAAGTAAGTTAGTGCAAGTCAGGTCCAGATATTTGGAAGGTACGGCCCAGATCCGGGTCAGGATCCATTCAGCAGTCTTATCACAGTTGGAAAGAAGCTGTTCCCAAATCTGGCCGCACGAATCTTCAAGCTCCTGAACCTTTTCCCGGAGGGAAGAGGGGCAAAAAGTGTGTTGGCTGGGTGGGTCGTGGCCTTGATTATCCTGGCAGCATTGCTCCAACAGCATGCGGTGTAAAGTGAGTCCGAGGATGGAAGATTGGTTTGTGTGATGTGCTAGGCTATGTTCACGATCTTCTGCAGCTTCTTCCGGTCTTGTACAGGACAACTTCCATGCCAGGTTGTGATGCACCCTAGAAGAATGCTTTCTACGGTGCACCTATAAAAATTAGTGAGGGTTTTAGGGGACAGGCCAAACTTCTTCAGCTTTCTCAGGAAGTAAAGGTGCTGGTGGGCCTTCTTGGCAGTGGACTCTGCTTGGTTAGACCAAGTCAGGTCATTTGTGATATTCACCCTGAGAAACTTAAAGCTTTTGACCTATTCCACCTGTGCACCACCAATGTAGATGGGGTCGTGCGGTCCGTTACTCCTACTGAAGTCAACAACCAATTCCTTCGTCTTGCTGATGTTGAGGGGTAGGTTATTGTCTTCGCACCATGCCACCAAGTTCTTAATTTCCTTTCTGTACTCAGACTCATCGTTACCCAAGATATGTCCTACAAATTTCAGTATACATCACACAACAGAAATCAGCGCATTATTCTGAAAAAAGCTTAATGTGCTAAGGATTAGGTGCTGTATGTTGGAAAAAAATCAGTGACACACATGGTCCAATAGTATTATGATAGCTAGTATTTGATTGGAAAAGCATCCAAGGGATCTTAGAAGACTTTAACATGAAGCATGCCACCAATGTGCAGCTATCAATGGGACTATATGATATCACAGACACATGCTGTGAAATTTCACACACAAAATGCTGGTGGAACACAGCAGGCCAGGCAGCATCTATAAGGAGAAGCACTGTCGTCGTTTCGGGCCGAGACCCTTCGTCAGGACTAACTGAAAGGAAAGATAGTAAGAGATTTGAAAGTAGTGGGGGGAGGGGAAAATGCAAAATGATAGGAGAAGACCGGAAGGGGTGGGATGAAGCTAAGAGCTGGAAAGGTGATTGGCAAAAGTGATACAGAGCTGGAGAAGGGAAAGGATCATGGGAGGGGAGGCCTCGGGAGAAAGAAAGGGGGAAATCTGCAGATTTCCTCGTGTTTGCAGTGAAATTTGTTGTTTTGTGGTAGCACTACAGTGCAACACAAAATGATTAAGAATAAAATATAAATAAGTGGTGTAAAAAGAGAACAAAATAGTGAGGTAGTGTTTATGGGTTCATGGACCATTCAGAAATCTGATGGCGGCAGGGAAGAAGCTGTTCCTAAAACACTGAGTGTGTATCTTCAGGCTCCTGTACTTCCTTCCTGATGGTTGTAATGAAAAGGGGACATGTTCTGGATAGAGAGGCTGCTTAATAATGGATGCTGCCTTCTTGAGGCAACACTGTTTGAAGATGTCCTCAGTGGTGGGGAGGCTCATGATGGAGCTGGTGAGTTCACAACCCACTGAGTTTACACCACACTTTTGGTGTCATACCAAATCTCTCAAACTCCTAATGAGATATATCTGCTGCTGCATCATCTTTGTAATTGCAGCAATATATTGCTCCCAAGATAGAACTTCAAAGATGTTGACACCCAGGTACTTGAAGTTTCTCACCCTTTCCACTGTGGGCTCCTCAATGAGGACCAGTGTGAGTTCTTCTGACTTCTCTTTCCTGGCCCACAATCAGCTCCTTGCTGTTACTGACGTCATGTGCATGTCTGTTGCTACAACACCACTCAATCAGCCAATCTCACTAATCATCATATGAGATTCTGCCAGCAATAGTTGTGTCATCAGCAAATTCATAGATGGCATTTGAGCTGTGCCTAACCACATAGTCAAGAGTGTGTAGGGAGTGTACAACAGTGGGCTAAGCACACATCTTTGAGGTACACCTTTGTTGGTAGTCAGTGATGGGGAGCTGTTATTTCTGATCCGTGCTGACTGTGGTCTCTTGATGAGGAAGTCAAGGATCCAGTTCTAGAAGGAGGCACAGCAGCCCAGGTTTTGAAGCTTGTTGATTAGTACTAAGGGGATGATTATGTTGAACACTGAGCTGTAATCATTAAACAACAGCATGACATAGGTATTGCTGATGTCCAGGTGATCCAAAGCTGAGTGGAAATCCAGTAAGATTGTAGACTTTATTGTAGAGTTTTTGTGGCGGAAGGTAAATTGCAGTAGGTCCAGTTCTTTGCTTAGGTGGTTGTTAATATTAGCCATGACCAAACCTCTCAAAGCATTTCATCACAGTAGATGTGAGTGCTTCTGAGCGATAGTTATTAAGGTAGCTCACCTTGCTCTTCTTTGGCATCGGTATGGTTATGTCCTTTTGAAGCAGGTGGGAAGCTCCAACTCCAGTATATTTCTGGTATAGTTGTATTAGCATTAATAATTCAGCTGATTGGGGAGTGAAGCATCACAGTCAATTATGATGACAGGTTTTAATTTGTAGGAAGTAATGGATGCAAAACACTGCCAGAGCTGATGTGCATCCACATATTTCACTCAGATAGACTTAAGATAGGCTTCCATAGTTCGTACCTGGACTACTTGTAGAGTTCTGTAGAAATCACCGGTCTTGAATGCCACAGATCTAGACTTCAGCAGACTGCAAATCTCCTGGCTTATCCATGGCTTCTGGTTTGGGTAAGTCAATATTTTCTCAAAAACACCCATCCATTCACAGAGGTCCAGATGATATTGGTGATCACTGTGACATATTCAGTCTGATCAAAGATTAATCACTGAATATGGTCCAGTCCACTGATTCAAAGCATTCGAAGTGCTGATTCTAAGTGCTCTCCCACTTCCTTTGACCATACCTTCGTCCTCACCACTGGTGCTGCAGAATCTCCCAAATAGTAAAATAGAAATCGAGGACAAGCATCCAAATGGCTGGTAGGCAGGCAGTACTCCTCCTGGCTACACATGCAATGTGATTTGTTCTCTGTGGAAGTAAATACAGGATGCTGAAATAATTAAATGGACCGTACAACATGCTGGAGGAACTTAGCAGGTCGGGCAGCATCTGTGGAAATGTGCAGTCAACGTTTCGGACCGAGACCCTTCGTCAGGACTGAAGAGGGAGGGGGCAGGGTCCTTATAAAGAAGGTGGGAAGGAGAAGGCTGGTAGGTGCCAGGTGAAAAACCAGTAAGAGGAAAGATCAAGGGGTGAAGGAGGGGCTAGGCAGGAAAGGTGAAGAAGGAATGTAAGGGGAAAGCACTATGTGTAGTAGAAGAAGGCAGAATCATGAGAGAGGTGATAGGCAGCTGGAGGAGGAGGCAGAGTGAAAGTGGGATGGGGGAAGGGAGAGGGAGGAAATTACCGGAAGTTGGAGAACTCAATGTTTATGCCAAGGGGCTGGAGACTACCCAGACGGTATATGAGGTGTTGCTCCTCCAACTTGAATTTGGCCTCATCATGGCAGTAGAGGAGGCCATGTTTGGACATATCCAAATGGGAATGTGAAGCAGAGTTGAAGTGGGTGGCAACCGGGAGATCCTGTCTGTTCTGGCGGACAGAGCGGAGGTGCTCGATGAAGCGGTCCCCCAATCTGCATTGGGTCTCACCAATGTAGAGGAGGCCACACTGAGAGCACCGGATGCAATAGATGACCCCAGCAGACTCACAAGTGAAGTGTTGCCTCACCTGGAAGGACTGTTTGGGGCCCTGAATGGTGGTAAGAGAGGATGTGTAGGGACAGGTGTAGTACACTTGCAGAGATAAGTGCCAGGTGGGAGATCTGTGGGGAGGGACGTGTGCTAGGTGGGAGATTTGCCCTCACTCTGCCCTCCCCCTTCCCCCATCCCAGTTTCAATCTGCCTCCTTCTCCAGCCGTCTATCACCTCTCTCATGATTCTGCCTTCTTCTACTACACATGGTGCTTTCCCCTTACATTCCTTCTTCACCTTTCCTGCCTATCCCCTCCCTGCTTCCCCTCCCCTACCCCTTGATCTTTCCTCTTACTGGTTTTTCACATAGCACCCACCAGCCTTCTCCTTCCCACCCTCCCCCTACTTTCTTTATAGTGTTACGAACCCCGTAACTGGGTTACTTACCAGCAAAGATAGAGACGTCTGTTGAAGTCTGATGATACTATTTTTAACAGTATTTATTAGTAAAAATACACAAAAATAATATCAATGCAAATATACAGATAATATACGTCGTCAATACTAAATCTAAAAGTGCAGGTCTAATAATAAACAATAAGAAATAAGCTCTATCGTTGTCTAGGGGATAATGAATTGTCCGATGGAAATATAAAGTTCGTTTAGTTCATGCAGGCTGCAGCCGTTGGGGACCGCTGTGTTACAGTTGTTGGAGAGAGAGAGAGAGAGATAGGATGGGAACAGTTACCGCTACGGGTTTTTTTCCAACCTTCCTTTATGATTTCAATCTGTCGGGTGTCGCGTTGCCGTTCAATTGTGACCTCTCCATTAGCTAAACTGTTCTTCCGTGGTGAGCTTGCTACCCAGGCAAGGGAGGACGCACACGAGCCCCCACCGGCTTTTGCTATAAAACGCTGTCACGGGATTTCTAGCGTTTGTCCTGGTGCGTCTAAAGGGGTGTTCCCCCAGACCCTCTTTTATCCTTACTCATGGGGTCTCCGATGTCAATCAGGTCGGGATGATGCAATCCCTCAACCAGACCACTTTGGTTGTCCTCTGAGGGGTTTCAATGAATAGTACAGTACTCAATACACAATTCCGTCTCCAAGAGACAATAGCCGTTATCAGTGGTTCCGTTTCGCTGAGGTCAGGACACATTCCAAACCTTGTGTATTCTGGGTGTCTCTCTCTCATTTCCTGGATCTCAGACCCAAAATAATAGCGATCTTGCGATTCTCAAAAAGGAGGGGGTGACTTTGTACCCTTCGGCCCCTCAGAGTTGCTTCACCTTTGTAACAATAGGGCCCCTGCCCCCTCCCTCTTCAGTCCAGATGAAGGGTCTCGGCTCGAAACGTTGACTGCTCATTTCCAGGGATACTGCTCGACCTGCTGAGTTCCTCCAGCATGTTGTACATGTTGCTTTGACCCTGGCATCTGCAGAGTACTTTGTGGTTATGATTCAATGGACCATGCAGCATCTGATGTAAGTCAACATTTTTGGTCAAGACCTTGCAAAGGACTGAAACTTCAGCGGGATATGGCCAAACACAGGCAAATGGGACTAACTTGGATGGGCATGCTTGTCGGCATGTACCATTTGAGCTAAAGGCCCTGTTTCTGTGCTGTCAGACTCATTGATTCTCTGCATATAACTCATCCTTACAAAAAAAAACCATAAAATGTAATATAATAACCTGTGTGCTACCCAGTATTCTGGAGTTAAGTGAATATAGGAGCCATGCACCTATTTTCTATCTGCATTATATTCTGTGTGGCGGATATTAACTCAAACAAGAATAAATATTTAGATCTTAATGTAAATTGTAATTTGCAAGCAGTAAATTGAAGTTAAAAGCAGCTCTTTACAAAATGGTGGCCATGATACACTTGAACATGCATCAACCAAACATTAAGACAATGGGGTTGTGTTAATTGGCCTGCATCAAATCAGGCAAAATGGGGTTAGTTATTGCACCATTGTGACTTGAGTTCAAACTGGCAGACCAGACTAATGTTGTCACTTAGCATAGGTAATCAATAGCTTTTTGTGTATTCAGGATTGGGGTTGAGAGGGATAATAAATCAGTCATGATGGAATGGTGAAGTGGACTTGATGGGCTGAATAACCTAATTCTGCTCCAATGTCTTATTGTCTAATAATATACATCCAAACAAATTGTTTAGCAATGGATAGAATGCCTCTTATTTGTATACCATGCCAAATTAAGCCATTCCCACTTAAATCTTTAGATATAAATTTTATTGAATTTTCTCAGTCTTAACATCTCAAGTTGCTAAAGGTCAAGATATATTCAACCCACAGTGGCGAATATCGAACAATATCATGTTGGCTGAACATAGTAGCAGACGCCACTAATCTCAGTGGACTTTATGACTAATGCATTGATGCAGCATGGAACAGACTTCAGAATGATCATGGAACCTTTTTAAAGAATGCAATCTGAAAATAGTTTAAGCCTGTACCAATTTAAATGTTTTTTAATCACAGTAGAATTCTGGAGGATTTTACACCAAATTATTGTATTTTAAATGCTCTTTTCGATGTAATCGTTGAGCTCTAATGTGATAGTGCTATTGAGAAAAAAACAGTCAGTTGTACACACCTTCCAAGTGCAGAGAATGAAACAGAGAACATTCTTCTTAGTCCACGTGAAGGACCATCAAATCATTAACTAGTCTACGTAGCTTTAAACAAGTAGGGTGCCTGAGAATACATCTTGTGGTTAAGTTTAGGAAATTGAGGCTACTCAAGTTATCTTCAGAATTTCCAATCTGTAGGGAAATGGCATTTTTCATTTTTCAATCTATCAATTCATTACTAAAAGCATTTATTGTTTGCTGTAGCATAAATTATTCATTTCATTTGGGAAAAGATAATCTGTTTTTCATATTTCCTGACTTTCTGAACTTATTGTCAAAAATAAGCACTAAACCAATAGTTGAATTTCGGGTGTCATTCCACAGAGTTGATTTTTGTTTTCCAAATTCAGTACTCGATGTTTCCTTTTATTACAGTAATGAAAATGTTGTTTCTGGGGTGAAAGTTTTCAATGGTGAACAGACCTTTGCTTTCACATTGAGGGTTTTCATCCATGCAACTGATAGCTGTGCTTTAATTCCACGTTTTTCAACAAAACTTAAGGTAATGTCACGCAAAAGTCCTCAAGTGTGATTTATTCACTCTGTTCTGTATGTTCTAATGACAATTTATCGGATTCAGAAGTCAAAGGCAGAAAAAATTTAAAACTTTTACTGAAATTGCTAAATATTCTTTGAATTTTTTGCTTATTGTTTGAGAGATTCAGATGTATATGTGCTTCTTACTGAGTTGTACTTTAAATAAAAGAATTTTATGATCACATTTTCGGTTGTGCGGGTTAAGGTGATTCACTGAACAATGTGGTATCAATTTTTAAGTACTTAATTTGATGTTAGTTTTATTTCATAAGTAGGTGATTTGATTTTCTACTTTAAGATATGCTGGCTTTAACTTACAGATCTGTAGGACTGAAGTTGGATGGATTTGTCTTTTTAGTTTTGTTTTCTTTTCCTTGCTCGTATTCTGAGGAAGAAAATTCTTTTCATTGATTTTGTAGCCTTCAGGAAGTCTAAATGAGGCTGAGAACCAGCTGTGTGGAAAATCATGATTGTAACCCTTATCTGATTAGTGGCAGTGATGCAAGTTTATACATACTTGCTATCACTATGGAGACTCGCCAAGCTATTTCTACCATTTTCCAAGTCAGTGTATTGGTGCAGCAAGCTTTTCGTGTCAATTGTAAATGAAGATTTGTAAGTTACATTATTTGTGGTTGGAAGATGTAGGTACTTTTTATGTTCACATTATTCCCCTTCATAGATGAAAATGGATGTGCACAAGTATCTTCTGTAACAGTGTAATGATGTTAGCAACAATTCGTGCTATTCAGAGTGAATTTCTGGAAATAAATTTGTGTTATGATTTTAAACCACCTTAAAGACTGTTGTTCATATGAAATGCACATTCTTAATCAAACGTTTTGGAATTCTTCTTTATGGATGGTTTGTAATCATGATCATTGCTATTATTCATGTAGGTGCCTTAGTTATTTCCTTAGACTGGTCAATAATATTACTACAATGTGACCCATTAAGGAAAGAGAGTAAACACGAGGGAATCTGCAGATGCTGGAAATTCAAACAACAACACACACAAAGCGCTGGTGGAACACAGCAGGCCAGGCAGCATCTATAGGGAGAAGCACTGTCGACGTTTCGGGCCGAGACCCTTAGTTAGGACTAGTCAGGACCCTTCTAGTCCTGACGAAGGGTCTCGGCCCAAAACGTCGACAGTGCTTCTCCCTATAGATGCTGCCTGGCCTGCTGTGTTCCACCAGCATTTTGTGAAGGAAAGAGAGTAAGGACTTTGTACGTTCTCCTTTTGATTACATGGGCTTCCTCCAAGTGCTCCAGTTTCCTCCCACATAAGAAAGGCATATTGGTTAGTAGGTAAATTGATGAGTAGGTAGTGATGAAGTGCTTTGAGAGGTTGGTTATGACAAGACTGTACTCCTGCCTCAGCAAGGACTTTGATCCATTGCAATTTGCCTATCGCCACAATAGGTCAATGGCAGATGCAATCTCAATGGCTCTCCACACGGCTTTAGACCACCCGGACAACATAAACACCTACGTCAGGATGCTGTTCATCGACTATAGCTCAGCATTTAATACCATCATTCCTGCAATCCTGATTGAGAAGTTGCACAACCTGGGACTTTGTACCTCCTTCTGCAATTGGATCCTCGACTTCCTAACCGGAAGACCACCGTCTGTGCAGATTGGTGATAACATATACTCCTCGCTGATGATCAACACTGGCACACGATACAACCATTGTTGGTAGAATGTCAGGTGGTGACGAGAGGGCGTACAGGAGTGAGATATGCCAACTAGTGGAATGGTGCTGCAGCAACAACCTGGCACTCAATGCCAGTAAGACGAAAAAGCTGTTTGTGGACTTCAGGAAGGGTAAGATGAAGGAGCACATATCAATCCTCATAGAGGGATCAGAAGTGGAGAGAGTGAGCAGCTTCAAGTTCCTGGGCATCAAGATCTCTGAGGATCTAACCTGGTCCCAACATATTGATATAGTCATAAAGAAGGCAAGGCAGTGGCTATACTTAATTAGGAGTTTGAAGTGATTTGGCATGTCAACAAATACATTCAAAAACTTCTATAGTTGTACTGTGGAGAGCATTCTGACAGGCTGCATCACTGTCTGGTATGGAGGGGCTACTGCACAGGACTGAAAGATGCTGCAGAAGGTTGTAAATCAAGTTAGCTCCATCTTGGGTACTAGCCTACAAGGTACCCAGGATATCTTTAGGGAGCGGTGTCTCAGAAAGGCAGTGTCCATTTTTAAGGACCTCCCGCACCCAGGGCATGCCTTTTTCTCACTGTTTCCATCAGGTAGGAGATACCGAACCCTGAAGGCACACACTCAGCAATTCAGGAACAGCTTCTTCCCCTCTGCTATCCGATTCCTAAATGGATATAGAAGCTTTGGACACTACCTCACTTTTTTAATATACAGTATTTCTGACATTTTAAAAAATCTATTCAATAAACGTAATTGATTTACTTGTTTATTTATTATGTTTTATTTATTTATTTTTCTCGCTGCTAGATTACATATTGCATTGAACCGCTGCTGCTAAGTTAACAAATTTAACTGCACATGCTGGTGATAGTAAACCTGATTCTGATTCTGAATTTTGTCACGTGAATGTAATTGGGCAATGCAGGATCATTGGATCAGAAAGGTGGGTTACTGTTCTGTATGTGAAACAAATGAAACTCCCTGTTTGCATGCTGATAATTTAGATTTAACTCCTCAAGTTAGAATGACCATTTGCAATTTGTCATTATTTTACTAATTTTGGCTTTTTTATGTTTCTGCAATTAGTTTCATTTTCATTTAAAATTGTACTATAAATAGACTTAAGTTCAAAGTATTTTACAGCAGGCTTGAGAATATATAAAATTCTAGAGCACATACTGCCTGATTGAGGAAGAAGGTAGTTCTGAATCCCATAAATTTAATATTTATGCCCTGAGTCAGAAGTATTGGAAATAATGATTCATTCCACACTAAATGTTATGAAGTAGTAATGATTTTTCCAGCAATTACTTGTTATATCAGTTTTTCTTGGCAAAATATATACTTCTGGGTGAGAACTAATTAACTAATATTGAAAGAAAATCACTGTAAGGCAGAGCAGTTAAATATATTTGCATAGAAAAATATTTTTGGAATCTGAAATCTCAATATTGAAATGTTCCTTTAGAAAATGTCAGTGTACTCTTATGAGATATGAAATTTGAAAGTAATTTTGAAATCTAGTGTAAAAAGCAAATAAAAACTTCTTAAAAGATTAGAAATAATAAGTCTCTGTAGGTCTAGTTTGCTAAATGAAAAACTTTGTAACAAAAGAAATCAATGAAGAGTCTTGTGAATTTCAAAATAGCAGTTTGTGACCTGTGATTATAAGGCAAATCAAAATATTATTAATTCATGTTTGACTGGCTATATTATCTTGTTATTGTTTCACTGCATGTTGAATTTTGAAATTTTGAGGTTGCAGTTAATTATTAGTGTTGATCTATTAAGTGAATTATTTGATATTCCACAATTATGTAGAGGATAGTATTTGGAAATTGAAATTCCTTTTATTTTAGAGTTGGTTTGGACATTGTATTTTCCAAAAAAGAATCCCAGGAAAATACACCCAGCTTCGGGTCACATTACAGTATTGCATAACTGCTTGTATCTTTTATTCCATCTTGCTGAGTGTCTTTTCAACTCAGGATATTTGACTCCTGGATCCAAAACATTTAATAGGGTTTGTTGAACAACTTGGACTGCTGCAGCTGCCAAAATGATCTTGCTGTTATCTCCATGACCAATTTGTCATGTTTAACTGATATCCCTGCTCAGAAGATAGTGAGGAGAGTGATAAGGAAAAGATAAGAAAATATTAAATTAAAATGTTTTTGCCATCAATGGGATGAATTAAAAAAATCAAAAATGATATTAAGTACATCAGTGACTATTATTTTAATTCCCCATGACTTACAAAAATTGAGGAAGCCAAATGACCTTAAAATGATTTATTAGTTATATGCCAATGCATACTCCCAGAGCTTCCCAGCTTCAACATCTGTTTTGTTCTAATTTGTCTAATCATAGGCAAGGTTGGGTTGCTGTAATTTTCTTGTAGGGTGGGGAAGAGAAAAGTAGATATATTAGTTTCTCCACTGATGTTGCCTGACCTGTTGATATTTCTGCCATTTTCTATTCTTGGTGTTTATTTTTATTACTGTTAATTCCATATAAATAAAGGCCGAAATGTATTCCTAATTTATTGCATGTATAACCTGTACCTTTTGGTGAAAAGCTTGTAGTGACATTGTGGTTTTGTAACCATTGCTGAAGTTCAGTAGATGTTCAAGGGGTCAAGCAAGATTGCTAACATCAATTTTTCTGTAATTGATTTGAGCAATTTACTATAAATTTGGCAGGTACATTGCCAAAGTACTTCCTCAAAACTGGATGATAATTTCTTGTTGACTTGCTTACATTGCGTAATTAAGAGCCAGGTAGTTCACCTCTTGAGGTGACTCAATTAATTATTTGTATATCAGATTTACTCTAGCATTGAAATTCATGCCAGTACTTTGGATATACAATTCTGGTTACTGCATTGCTTCTTGTATTTCAGGTATCCACTTTTAACATATAGAATGAAATACTAGAAGTGATTTTTTTAAAAATCTGTAGCTTAGCATGTAATAGCATTCTAATAAAGGAGCTGATGAAAGGAAGTGATTTAATTATTACTCGGTATTTTCCTTTTCAACATTGATATTATGGTTTCTGATCATTTGTATTCATATAATCTAGAAATAGGAAAGCATTTGTGCATTGTCTTATGAATTGCTTTTTACTAATAAAATGGTTGATTTCTGTTTAACTATTGGAGTTTTGTGAGGAAAAAGCATTTCAAAAGATACAGGTCCATAATTCATTGAAATTGGCAGCAGAGGTAGATAGGGTCAGAAAAAAATCTTATGGTACATTGGCCTTCATAAATCAAAGTACCCTGTATTGAGAAGAGTAGGAGATGGGATATTATCTTGAAGTTGTATAAGGTTTTGTGAAGTCTAATTCGGAGTATTGTGTGCAGTTTTGGTTACCTATCTGCAGGAAAGATATAAATAAGATTTACAAGGATGTTGCTGGGACTGGAGGATTTGAATTATAAGCAAAGATCAAATAGGTTTGGACTTTATTCCTTAGAATGTAGAAGACTGAGTGGAGATTTGATAGAGGTATACAAAATTATGAAGGGTATATAGTAGATAGAGTAAATGCAGGCAGGTTTTTCTACCACAGTTGGGTGGGACTACATCTAGAAGTTATGGGTTAAGGGTGAAAGTTACGAAGTTTAAGGGGAACAGGAGGGAAAACTCCTTCGCCCAGAGGGTCCTGGGAGTGTGGAATGAGCTACTAGTGCAAGTGGTGCATGCAAGCTCGATTTTAATGTTGAAAAGAAGTTTGGATATGGAGGGCTATAGTCCAGGTGGAGGTCAATGGGACTAGGTACTTTAAATGGTTTGGCACAAATTAGATGGGCCAAGTGGCCTGTTTCAGTACAGTAGTTTCTTATGACTCTATTTTCTTAGAAATTACGCTGCATACATTTATGTATTAAGTGTCGGCTAAAGGACAATTATGAAGTTATCAAAATGAGAGGCAATGGAAAGAATGACTTTTATTAGATTATGACAAGGAAGTTTCAATGCTGTTCCTTTTAAGTCACACATATTAGATCCAATGCCTTATAATCTATATCTGTGTACTAATAATGCAGGTGCATATCTTGACTTTCTCATCCAAATACTGATGTTGGTCTGATCCATGGTTTCAATTCTTTCTCTTCCACAGATGCTGCTCAACCTGTTGAGTTCTTCCTGCAGTTTGTTACTAATGAGTAGTATTAATTAGACCTCAAAGATAGGACCACTCCTTCCCCAGTTAATTCCCTTTTAATATTAAAACTGCTCTGCTCCTTTTTCAGAACATTCAACCTCTTTGGCCTTCCTTTATTTCTATATTTTGTATTTCTCATGATGATTTCTGCAGTATCTGTTCTGCAGTGTAAGTTGTTATTTCAGTAAGAAACTCAATGCCATTGAAAAGAAAAGTGCAGGGTATCTTTATCTAATATTGTAACTGGCTGTACTTAATATTGTGCATGTGTAAAAACATATACAGTGAATTATGGTTAATTGTGCCTTGAGTTAATCGGGGCAGCCTCTTATTTAGATAGATAGATAGATAGATACTTTATTCATCCCCATGGGGAAATTCAACTTTTTTCCAATGTCCCATACACTTGTTGTAGCAAAACTAATTACATACAATACTCAACTCAGTAAAAAAATATGATATGCATCTAACTCACTATCTCAAAAAGCATTAATAATAGCTTTTAAAAAGTTCTTAAGTCCTGGCGGTAGAATTGTAAAGCCTAATGGCATTGGGGAGTATTGACCTCTTCATCCTGTCTGAGGAGCATTGCATCGATAGTAACCTGTCGCTGAAACTGCTTCTCTGTCTCTGGATGGTGCTATGTAGAGGATGTTCAGAGTTATCCATAATTGACCGTAGCCTACTCAGCGCCCTTCGCTCAGCTACCGATGTTAAACTCTCCAGTACTTTGCCCATGACAGAGCCCGCCTTCCTTACCAGCTTATTAAGACGTGAGGCGTCCCTCTTCTTAATGCTTCCTCCCCAACACGCCACCACAAAGAAGAGGGCGCTCTCCACAACTGACCTATAGAACATCTTCAGCATCTCACTACAGACATTGAATGACGCCAACCTTCTAAGGAAGTACAGTCGACTCTGTGCCTTCCTGCACAAGGCATCTGTGTTGGCAGTCCAGTCTAGCTTCTCGTCTAACTGTACTCCCAGATACTTGTAGGTCTTAACCTGCTCCACACATTCTCCATTAATGATCACTGGCTCCATATGAGGCCTAGATCTCCTAAAGTCCACCACCATTTCCTTGGTCTTGGTGATATTGAGACGCAGGTAGTTTGAGTTGCACCATATCACAAAGTCCTGTATCAGTTTCCTATACTCCTCCTCCTGTCCATTCCTGACACACCCCACTATGGCCGTGTCATCAGCGAACTTCTGCACATGGCAGGACTCCGAGTTATATTGGAAGTCTGATGTGTACAGGGTGAACAGGACCGGAGAGAGTACGGTTCCCTGCGGCGCTCCTGTGCTGCTGACCACCATGTCAGACCTACAGTCTCCCAACCGCACATACTGAGTTCTATCTGTCAAGTAGTCCACTATCCAATCCACCATGTGAGAGTCTACTCCCATCTCCGTTAGTTTGTGCCTTAAGATCTTGGGCTGGATGGTGTTAAAGGCACTAGAGAAGTCAAGGAATGTAATCCTCACAGCACAACTGACCCCATCTAGGTGAGAGAGTGATTTGTGCAGCAAATACGTGATAGCATCCTCCACTCCCACCTTCTCCTTATACGCAAACTGAAGAGGATCCTGGGCGTGCCTGGTTTGTGGCCTCATTCTGTATTATCAGAATTTAGGACAACTCTTAAAGAACAAAAACAAAGCGTGAAAATAAGTGGGATTGTCTTTGTTTATTGAGACACTAAATCGCTTAATTGGGGCAGGAGACAATCAGCCAAGTACAGTTGAGTGTCTGTTGGACACTGCAGTATGCTTAGAGCAACCAGCGGAGTCAGTTCTGCATGCTTGTGTTGTGTTATCCATTGGGCCGATGGACAGCGATTCAAAAGGAAGTGGTTTTGGATAATTTTGATAATGGGGATTGTGAAGATGAGGAAAGTGAGGATGACACAACTGAACCTGAGCTAGTGACTACACAGGACTGCAGGAAATTTGTTGTTGGACTATGGCATGACTTCATGCAGGAAGGCAATGAAGGTAGGCCGTTATTTGTCCTAGATGTCTGCAATCGTTTACAGTCAATCAAAACAATAGACCAGTGGTGCTTTCAATTAATTCCTCTATCGGTAACTATTATGAACGAATACACAGTTTTATAGTACTGTAGTAATATTAGTAGCGTTAGTAGTAGCCTGCTGAAGGGTCTCGGCCTGAAACATCATTTGTACTCTTTTCCATAGATGCTGCCTGTCTTGCTGAGTTCTTCCAGCATTTTGTTTATGTTGCTTGGATTACCAGCATCTGCAGATTTTCTCTTGTTTGTTGTTAGTAATGTTCTAATTTGTTGTGTATTTTACTTTATTGTGTAATTTGTTACTCAGTTAAATTGTAGTTTGTCTTTTTTTATCCCTTTTTAATTATTTCTGTGAAACTTTGGATAATTGGGGCAGCCACTTAATTTGGCCAAAATGTACTGGTCTCAATGTGTTCCTATTAACCAGAATCCACTGTATATGATTGTATAGGCCATAGTGCATTGGCAGTTGAGTGACACTTCGTGAGAATATTCAAACATTCTTGTAAGTGGTATATTTAAATGATGCAGTTAACAGATTTATTCCTAACAAAAGGGGTTGAATACCATTGCTTTGAATAGAAGTGTCGTTGATTCTATCCAATCTAGGCACAGGTAGGCAAATGCAATCAAATTACAGTGCGGTAGACTGGAATTGAGGAAGTAAGATGCTTCCTTTCAAACACTGTGGGAGTTATTTAGGTGGAGTGCTGGAGAGTAAGTGGTAGACTTTGTGTCATAAGGTTTTGCAACACAGGACATCCACCCAGCTTTTAATTACTCTCAAGTACAAATTGTGGAAGTTTAGTCCTTGGTTGGATTTGATTCAATTTTGGGCTTCTTTATCAGATGCCAAATTAGTGGAAGGTCTGCCTGAAGTAGAGTTCCTCAGCTTCTCTAGTCTCTTCCTGTCCCTTAATGTAATCTAGGGGAAACAGAGTAGAGGTTGCAGTTCAAATCACATTAGATAAGCCACAATGTTTTAGTGCAAGTTCCATTCACAGTCTATAATTTTAGTCCTGGCTGTAGCCAGTGTGCCTGATAATACTGTGCTAACTAAGAATATAAAAATTGTAGTTATTGCATTGGTTTGTAGTCTTCTTGCGGAGTTGTATTTTTTTCTCATTCTTTATGAGAGGGATCAGATATAAGCTACATATTTCAACCATGGCTGATTTACTAATTTTTTTGGTCCTGGAGCCGTGTTCCATTACAGGTGCTCTCTTTTTAATCTTGGTGCAAGGTTTCCCAGAGTAACACCGGAAAATCCGAAATAAAGTTGTGAGTCTTGGGAAAGGCGGTTAGTAGCTAGTCTGGCTTTGACAGCAGAGGTTTTATCACACATAGTATGTGATAATTGACAATTGTAATCTTAGAGTAAAACCAATTTTACTCCCAGATCGCTAAACACAATTTTAGTTTGGTTGTTCAGTCACAGCAGAGGGAAATATCAGTTTTAATTTATGACTTTTTTATGGAAGCAGTGTTGGTAAAGATTCATTAAGTTTTATTTGCATCTCTATTGTTACTTTAGTTCTAGAGTGATATTTTAGTACAGTATGCTGGATGCTTGGAAATATTGACTTTTCTATGAGATGTTAAAAATGATCCCTTCTGTTCTTACGGGGGCACCAAAGATCTCAAAACACTGATTCAAGGAAGAACAGGAGAAGTATTACCAGTGAAAAGTGGTATTCGTCAACATTAGTAAAGTCAATATCATTAAAGCAGGTTAGAAGCTGGATATCCTGTGATGAGTGAGTGTTGATACCTTCAAAGACTTCCCACCTTCTAAGGGCCCCAAATCCAGAGTGTGGTAGAATGCTCTCCATTTGCGCAGATGGGTGCATCTCCAAAAGCTCTCAAGAGGTTTGACAACATCCAGGAAATGTGATTGGTACTTTATTGATTATGCTAATGTCGAATGCATCATCTACAAAATGCATTGTAGTGACTTGGCTTTGCTACTCTGGCAGCTCTTCCCAAACTCATCACTTTTGCCTTCAGAAAAGACTAGGACAACATGTGCACTGGAAATTCATATCACACACGATGCTGATTATGAAATACATTTTGGTCCTACAGCAGTCTAAATCCTGGAGCTCTTTATCCAGGAATGCCTCCTTCAGAAAGCATGCAGCAGTTTCAGCAGTCAAGTCACCAAATGTATTTTTCATTTGAATATAGGGATTGGCAACGATTGCTGGTTTTGTCTCTGTGTCTTTGTTCTATATTAAAAAAATGAACAATAAAAGTAAGGTCAGATTGCCTGGTTATTATCAAACTGCTGTTTTGTGGATCCATGCGCAGGTAAAGTGACATAGTGGTTAAATTATGGGACTAGTGTCTTAAGGCCTGATTGTTTGATATGGACACCTGAGTTTGAAACTCACCTTGACAGCAGTGATTATCAGAAATATGACCATGAAGTAACAAGACCACCTACCAAAACCATCTGGTTCACCCGTCTCCCTAAGGAAATCTATCATCCATACCTGGTCAGGTTTGTATGCAACTCCCGACCATCCCAGTGGTTGCTTCTGAACCACCCTCTAAGTGGGTCACTGCGTTCAAAGGGCAGTTGCTAATAATTCCCATGTCCTGTGAAATATAAACAAAATAAATAGTAACTACATTTCCTACATTGCAATGATATTAAAAAAAATGTACATCTGGGCATTAGAATATCGACCCCAGACTTAGGAACAACAAGTTGGACACTGGAAAAGCTGAGCTGGACAGAGGAGTAAATTTGGACAAAGCAGAAACAGCATTTTGGGGATTGTTTAATTAAATTCCATTCACTAATTTATATTCAAAATGCTGGAGGGTTATTGCAGAATTCTTATATTTTATGTAACACCCTGGCCAAGGTTTCACTGCTAACATAGTGGTCTTCCTGTAGAAGCAGTGTTTGGGTTTTGGTTAGAGATAGTGGCTGCTTTGGAATGTGAGCTATCCAATTAGGGGAGTGGGTTTTTGTGTTGTGTGCCTGACACTGGTGTGAGTTGGGTCCTTTGTTCAGTGGGAGAGGAAGAGAAGATGCAGCAGAAAACCAGTCACAGGATTCGACCTGGTAGGGAACGGTGATTCGATGGAGCAAGGTGCCAGGGTCTGCTGAGGATCAGTGAATATGACTTTTTGAAGAGTTGAGCTCCAACTTGTGCACATTTGACTGTTTAATTATAATGGGCCCTTTTGTTTTTTTTTCTCTTCTTTACTAACCATTTAGTTAAGTTAAGATTCATCAACATAATTCATTTAATCGTATGCGGTGTGCTTGATGTCTGTTATTTCTTGGCACTGAATTGTAACAGGGTAGCAAATTACACAGCATCCACACAAACTGGGGTTTGGGGCGAGAGAGCCGTCTCAATCCCAGGGTTTGGCGAGACCTAGACTTGGGCAGCCAAGAAAACCAGCAGGGCAAACAGGAGGAAATCTGCAGATGCTGGAAATTCAAGCAACACACACAAAATGCTGGTGGAATGCAGCAGGCCAGGCAGCATCTAAAGGAAGAAGCACAGTCGACGTTTCAGGCTGAGACCCTTCATCAGGACTAACTGAAAGGAGAGATAGTAAGAGATTTGAAAGAGGGAGGGGGAGCGGGAAATCCGAAATGATAGGAGAAGACAGGAGGGGGAGGGGTGTAGCTAAGAGCTGGAAAGGTGATTGGCAAAAGGGATCCTGAGCTGGAGAAGGGAAAAGATCATGGGATGGGAGGCCTTGGGAGAAAGAAAGGGGGAGGGGAGCACCAGAGGGAGATGGAGAACAGGCAAAGAGTGATTGTGAGAGGGGCAGAGAGAGAGAAAAAAGCAGGGGGGAAGGGGGAGAATAAATAAATAAGGGATGGGGTAAGAAGGGGAGGAGGGGCATTAACGGAAGTTAGAGAAATCAATTTTCATGCCATTAGGTTGGAGATTACCCAGATGAAATATAAGGTGTTGTTCCTCCAACCTGGGTGTGGCTTCATCTTGACAGTAGAGGAGGCCATGGATATATCAGATCTAACTTCCGTTAATGCCCCTCCTCCCTTTCTTACCCCATGCCTTATTTATTTATTCCCCCCCACTTTTTTCTGCAGTCACCAGGTAAAATAAATTGGAAAAATCTTGCATCAAATTGCCAGTCTGTCTTGAAGTAGTAGTTTGTTTCTCAGTGGTGTTAGAGGTATACCATTAGGCTTTTGTGACCATGGATTTGGGTGGAAGACATGTTAAATTCTGGATTCTATTTAATGAGTATTTAATAAATTGTGGGTATTGGATTTGGATCAAACTGCATTCAGTTACAGAAACTATTCACATGCTAACAAACTCCTCATAAAATTAGCAGAGAAGTTCAAACAGCTCAATACAGCCTGGAATATATAATTTGACAAGCAGAACACATGAAAACATTGAGGAAAAAATATCTTTTATTCTGGTCACAATCGCAGCAATGAAAGACACCCTTTAGGCTATGAAGTCTACTTCAAATGCCAGCCATCCTTTTACACTAACTCTGCATTAATTTATCTATTTTTTATTTTCTCCAATTTATCATCAGCCCCCTTCTCCCCCCCACCCCTACTTCATAGATTCTATCATTCAGTTATACAATGGAGACAATTTACAGTGCTCAATTAACCTATCAATCCACAGGTCTTTTGAGAAGTAGGAGGCAACCCAAGCAGCTGGAGAAAACCCAAGAGGTCACAAGTGCAAGTTCCACGTGGACAGCACCCAATGTTAGAATTGAACTTGGGTTTCAGTTGCAGTGAGCTAGTGACTCCATTGGCAGTGCTGTGTTTGTCTGACACAGAGAATATTCTGATTTTATGAGGTTTTATGCCTAGAATTGGTTATTTAGGAGCGCACCAATTATTATTTTGGTCGAAAGTTTCCTATTTACAAGTTCAATAGAAGGACGGCCTTTTTGTTAGCATGCAGCAATTTTCCAATGGATACTTAAGTATGTTTGGAGCAAAGCAAATGTTCAAATATCAAGGGCACAAACAAAATGCTGATGAACTCAGCAGGCCAGGCAGCATCTATGAAAAAGAGTAAACTGTCAACATTTTGGGCCGAGACCTTTTTTCCCAGCTCCGGTGAAGGGTCTCAGCCTGAAACGTTGACTGTTTACTCTTTTTCATAGAAGCTGCCCCCAGCATTTTAGGTGTGTGTTGCTTGGATTTTCAGCCTCTGCAGATTTTCTCGTGTTTGTGGAAATATCAAAGGGTTTGGTTGAGAATTGGACAAGGATTAATTACTGGCAGTCAGTGGTTGTGGAGCCAGCCAATGTTCATAGATTGAGGGTCTGTGATCAGGATTCACTGGAAGTGGCCTTCCCAGACTGGTCATACGTCAGATGTAGGTGGGGAGTTATTTAAGTGAGTAGTGAACAGTGGAGTGGATGTGTCAACTGTCAATACTGACCACAGATAAGAGAAGGTTGTGCTTAAATGTTTTTTTTGGTGGAATGATACTATGGCATGGAAATACTACACTGACAATCAACACTGGCGCACCTCAAGGATGTGTACTTGTCCACTGCTCTACTCGCTCTATACCTATGACTGTGCAGCCAGGCATAGCTGAAATGTCATCTATAAATTTGTTGAAGATACCACCATCGCTGGCTGAATCTCAGATGGTGACAAGAGGGCATACAGGATAGAGATACACCAGCTGGTTGAGTGGTGTCGCAGCAACAACCTTGCACTCAGTGTCAGTAAGATCAAAGAGCTGATTGTGCTCTTTAGAAAGGGTAAGATGAGAGAACACAAACCAATCCTCATAGAGGGTTCAGAAGTAGAGAGAGAGTGAGCAATTTCAGGTTCCTGGGTGTCACTATCTCCGAGGATCTAACCTGGTCCCAACATATTGATGCAGCTATAAAGAAAACAAGACAGTTTGAGGAGATTTAGTTTGTCACCTAAAGCAGTCAAAGCTTCTGTAGATCTACTGTGGAGAGCGCTTTGACTGGCTTGATCTCTGTCTGCTATGGGGGGGGGGGGGGGGGGCTACTGTACAGAATTGAAGTAAGCTTCAGAGAGTTGTAAAATCAGTCAGCTCCAGCGTACAAGCCTGTAGTATCCATGACATCTTCAAGGAGCGGTGCCTCAGAAAGGCGGTGTCCACCTTATAATAAGAATTTTAAGAGTACTTGCCTGACACAAATTATCAGCACTAACTGGGATTTATTCATGAAGCTGCATAACAGAGGTTTATGAAAGCTGGTGAACACACTTGAATCATTTTCAGATTTCCCTAGCTCATCAGCAAATGTGTATCTGGAAATCATATAACTCTGGTTGATAAAGAACTTGATACTGATTATCATGCTTCCTTAGATGCTTTTAAGAGTTAATTTTAAGTACAAATAAATCAAAATCACTTGTACTGTAACATTTAACATAACTGATAGTGAGAACCAAAAAGCAGTTATTTTCCAATTGTTCTTTGATGTTTAAATAATTTTTCAGTTTCAAGTGGATAAAGTCAAATTATTTTGTAATGATGAACATATTTATTGTGAATGAAGCCAATCATTTAAATATTTCATAATAAACTTAAGTGATTTACATTTAATGGGCTTTTTCAGTTTGAGTCTCTGGATAATTTGTAATAGCGCTTAAAAATGTAAATTCTGTCAAACAGAATTGTGAAAAATTAGGTAGCATTGTGGTTAGTGCGACAGATTTTCAATTTGAGGCATCTGGGTTCGAATTCAATGTTGATATAATCTGTAAGGAACTTGTACATTCAACTCATGTAATGTGTGGGTTTTCTCTGGGTGCTCTGGTTTCCTCACACAGTCCAAAGACATCGCATTACTGTACCAGCAACCCGGGTCCAATTCCTATCACTACCTGCAAGGGATCTGTACGTTTTCCCCGTGAATGCATGGGTTTCCTCTGGGTGCTATGGTTTCCTCTCATATTCCAAACATGTACTGGTTGGTAGGTTAATAGGCCATTGTAAATTGTCCTGTGATTAGGCTAGGGTTAAATTGTGGGATTGCTGGGCAGCACAGCTATTCTGTACTGTATCTCAATTAAAAAATAATAAAATGATATAATCTCTTGCAGATTCTCAGTGAGCTTCTTTTAAAATCTTTTTGGTAACCTTTTATCTTTCATTTGAGAAAGTAGGTTATATCCCTAATCCATAAAAATAATAATCCCAGTAATTTGCTTGTGAAGTAAATGTTACCTGCTTAATGTTGTGCAGCATTAGGTTTTGAATAAGTACATTTTTCTTACTTTTTGTCTATGATTGACCATCATTGTGCACATGTATATTTAAAAATACAGCTATGAGAATTAATATTAGTGATTTAAGTGAAGTAATTTAGTTCTGAGTTACACTGTTCACAAAGTGCTTGATTTTGACAATAATTTATAGCTCTCATTTGAGTGTTTATTAGGCTTTCAAACAATGCCTCTTTGAATAATGTAAAGGATCTAGTAGTATAATTATAGGCCTACAATTATCATCTTGGTTGTGTTTGGAGAATGTCATGAACCCTCCTGCTCACATTCAGCATCACCCTGTACTAATTCAGTCTCTCACCAACCATATTCTGAAAATTCACCTACTGGACCTCACTGCCTTTAAGCTTTTGATTACTTGTGCATTCAGGAAGAAGGTATAGGAGCCTCAGGACCCACAGGAGCAGTTATTACCCCTCAACCATCGGGCTCTTGAACCAGAGAGGATAACTTCATTCAGCTTCACTCACCCCATCACTGAGCTGCTTCTACAACCTATGGACTCACTTTCAAGGACACTTCATATCATCTTCCCAATATTTTCTTTTGTATTTGCACAGTTAGTTGACTTTTGCACATTGGTTGTTGTCTATCCTATTGGGTGCAGTCTTTCATTGATTCAATAGTTCCATTTAATGTCAGAGAAATGTATGCCATATACATCCTGAAATTCTTGCTCTTCGCATTCATCCATGAAAACAGAAGAGTACTCCAAAGAATGAGTGACAATTAAAACATTATAACCCCAAAAAGCCCCCCCACTCCTTCCTCCACCCACCAAGCATGCAATACCAAAGCCCCCAAAAAGACCGTGATCTGCAGTACAACAAAAGCTAATCGTTCACCCGACAATTTGATGTACCACAGGCTCTCTCTCCCTAATAAAGGGAAAAAGAGATGTCCCCCTTTCACTGTGAGAGGGGAAACATAAAAAGACAACACACTGATTTGTGGTGTTAACAGTCTTATCATGCCACTTTTTTTTCCCTGAGTTCTCCACCTGGAAAATTGGCAACAAATTCCTCCCCCACCAACGAGAGAGAGAGAGAGAAAGAGAGAGAGAGAAAAGTTCACTGAGTGCAGAGCACTGACAGCTGATCCGCTGCTCCTGATGTTCCGTTTCTTCCGCGGCACTTCAGTCAGCAGCACCAGCTTAGAATCAGCCCATCTGCAGGGCCGCAAAGCATCAGAACCCTGAAGGCATGCTCATTGTTTGGGCCGCGTCCTTGGGATGTCGAAAAGCATCTGGTCTTGAGCCCCTGGCAATGGGTCATGCCACCGCAAAGAACCAAAGTCTGAGTGTAACTCCAGGTCGGCGTCTACAACAGAACCCCATCCACCATGAAAAGGAAAAAATGTTTCTTGGATTTGCAGTAGTTATTTGAGTCTCATTCCTGTCATTCCTGTCATATGAAAACAGTCTGACCATTTTCCTCTGATCTCCATTATTTTCACCCACAGAACTGGCACTCACTGGAATTTTTTTTTGTTTTCCACACCATCCCACAAGAAAATGATTCTCAGGTGGTATATGGTGTCATATATATAGTTTGATAATAAATTTACTTTGAAATTTAAGTTCCACTCCAAAGCTTTAAGCATAAGAACACAGACCGATATCCAGGCCAATGCTGAGTGTAATGCTAAATTTCAGAAGAACAGTTAAGTCAAAGCCTTGTCTGCTCTCAGACGTGCACAAATATTGCCAGATTCTCCATTAAAAATAGTTATCCACAGTATCACAGTCAATAGCTATCCCTTAGACAATTTGAAAAGAAATCAGGGCATTATCATATAGCTGTTTAGAGGACCTTTCTGTGACCAAATTCTGTGGCCAATTTACTAGATACACCAGAAACACGTGCTCAATAATGCAAATACTGTATCTAATCAGCCAATCATGTGGTAACTTAATGCACAAAAGCATGCAGACATAGTCAAAAGGTTCAGTTGTTTTTGTTTAGACCAAATAGCAGAATGGGGAAAAATGTAATCTAAGTGATTTTGTCTGTGGAATAACAGATGAGGTGGTTTGTGTATCTCAGAAACAGCTGATCTCCTGCAGTTTGCATGCATAAACTCTAGAGTTTACAGAGGATGGTGTGGAAAAAAAAATCCAGTGAGTGCCAGTTCTGTGGGTGAAAACGCCTTGAAAATAATGGAGATTAGAGGAAAATGGCCAGATTGTTTGCATATGACAGGAATGTGTCTGTAACTCAAATAAGGAAGCCTTACTCCAGTAGTCTGCAGAAGAACATCTTTGAATGCACAGCATATCAAACCTTGAAGTTGGGCTATAGCAGCACAAAACCACAAACATGCACTCAATGGCCACTTTATTGGGTAGAGGCCAATAGTGTGGCCACCAAGTACAGTAAGATGGAAATCTTGAAGCAGGATTCATTGAAGGTATCTCATTTGTTCCTCTGAGGCTTTTCTGTTATTTAACATGACAGTAGCTTATCCATTCAATACCATGTTCCTGCTTTCTCCCCATACTCTTTAATGAATTTTCCATCTCTAAATTTATCCATCTGCTTAAAAATATTCAGTAACTTTTCCTCTCCATTTGTTGATGGAAGCAACTTCCATAGTTTCACTTCTGAATGAAGAAATTTCTCCTTTTCTCAGTGCTAACTTTCTTGACCTGTATCATGAGATGCGGTTCCTCATTCCAGGCACCTCAACTAATGGAAACACTCTCCCTCAATAGCCCTTCCTAGCTATCTAAGAATTGTAAATTCCAATTAGTTCTTGCTCTTTTTGGCTGTAAAGACAAAAATCTAGTTAACTTCATCTCCTTATGATGTAATCCCATCATCCCAGGAATCATTTTGTGATCTTTTGCTGTACTGTCTATGGCAAGTATATATCCTTTCCGAGGTAACAAGACTAGTGCAACACACTGTACTTCCAAGTGTGATCAAATCATGGCTCTGTATAATTGTAAGCAAGATACAGAAGCCTGAAGGCACACATTCAGTGATTCAGGAACAGCTTCTTCCCCTCTGCCATCTGATTCCTGAGTGGACATTGAAGCTTTGGACACTACCTTACTTTTTTTAATATACAGTATTTCTGTTTTTGCACATTTTTAAAAATCTATTCAATTTACATAATTGATTTACTTGTTTATTCATTATAATGTTTTATTTATTATTTATTTTTTTCTCTCTGCTAGATTACGTATTGCATTGAACTGCTGCTGCTAAGTTAACAAATTTCACGTCATATGCCAGTGATAATAAACCTGATTCTGATTCTGATATCCTAGATCCTGTACTGATATTCAAGTGTATTTGTACATTAACACTTTTCTGTCTTTCTGCTACATTCTTCACTTGGTTGAGGTCACCCAGTAGCATCTTCACAGTTCCATAGCTTTTGAGATGACCTTTGGTTTACTCAATTCAGTTCATCTAAATGATTGTCATAACATGCCTTTTTTTCCTTTAAAGAACTGCAAAAAAAAATCTTATCTGTGAGCTCTGCCTCCTCAAACAATTTAGCAGTTTGTGGCAAATTTTCATCCTGCATTGGCATGAATATCGGTACATCAAATTCAGATCCATGATCCTAATTCAGCCTGCTTGATTTATCTAACATCTTGTTTATAATTATCAATGTCCAGGACTACTTATATTCTACTTGACTACCTCAACTTCCTGCTGTTCTGTTACCAGGCCACAACAGTCCCCTCCCCCTTTCTCCTCCTCAAGTTTTGACTTTTCAAACCCTTGAGTCCTTTTTATCACAGTTTCTGACTGTAAAGTTGAATTTGGCATAATCCTTGTTCACATCATCAGCTGTTCCATTTTGGCACAGTTTTACTCTTCCTTCTGAAGAGATGTTCCAGAACTTGCATTCCACTTCTGACTTTCCTCTGTGTTTAATACTTGCCACAACATCTGTGCACATTTCTCCCAAAAAAATCCTTGTAGAAGTGTTTTTCAGTCTGATTTCTATTCATTTCATAGTAGGTTAATTGAAACCTGGGTAATCTGGGTGCCACTGTATTGTAGCAGTTAGTACGACACTGTGAAAGCTTGGGGTTTGGAATTCAATTCCAATGCCATTTCTAAGGTATTTGTACCTCCTCCCCGTGAACGTCTGGGTTTCCTCTGGGTACTCCAGTGTCCTCCCTCATTCCAAAGATGTACCGGCTGGAAGATTAACTGATCATTATAAATTGTCCTGTGATTAGGCTAGGGTTAAGTAGGTGGATTGATGGGTAGTACAGCTTGTTAGGTCTGTATCTCCAAATAAAAATAAAACAAAATAAAATAAAGCCAAACACAAAGTGCTGAAGATACAGGCCTGAAACGTCAACTGTACTTTTTTCCATAGATACTGCTTGGCTTGCTGGGTTCCTCCAACATTTTGTTTGTGTTGCTTGGATTTCCAGCATCTGCAGATTTTCTCTGTTTTAAATCAGAACCCTTTTAGATTACTCACAAAACACACGTATCACACTGAAAAGGGTTGTTAACATTTTTTAGCTGGATTAACTGATAATCAGTTTTCTGTCAGAACCTCAAATTTCAAAGTACATTCATTATCAAAGTAATGTATGCAGTATACAACTCTGAAATTTGTCTTCCCACAGACAGTCATGAAAGCAAGAACCATGGAACCAATCCATTCAAAGGAAAACACCAAATGTTAAACCCCCCCCATGTGCAAAAAGCAATGCAAATGGCAACCAAAAAAAAGGATTGAAATCACAGAATATAAAACACAAAAGGCATATTTCAATACAGTTCAGTTCTGAAATATGCTTTTTTATATTGCGTTTTTGATTGTTTTTATTGCCTTCATTCAAACTTGTAGATAGTAGTTAATGAGTTGCTTGCAGTAAACACACAAAACAGTTGTGGCTACACATGCTTTCAAAATTCAGTTAAATTATCTTTGGTAACTGAAGTGATAACTTTGGAGTAAATGCTCATGCACAAGTCAAATAGTTGATTCTAGCATCTCATGAACTCTAATAAAATAACTGAAGTTAAATGGATTTGTCGTACAATTCTTAGCATTAAGCAAGAGTGTGTGGTTCTTGGAGGCCAAATGTCTCAGCTTTGGGACATTGGCATATGAAACGTATGAGTTCCTACAGCAATATTTTAGGCTCAAATATCTTCAACTGCCTCCTTTTGGTGATGTCTCTCCAGCATTATGTCAGAAATGGGGCTGTGTTGATGATTTCAGTACTTCATTTCATTCACAGTTTTTCATTTGCATAAGGTCAGAGTTTGAACTGATGATCTGTGCCACCCAAATGACAAGTGGTACATCCTGGGACTCTTCATTGACTAAAATCCAAATTAGGCCACCTGCATAAATGCTCTTACCACATTCCAGCTAAAAACTTGACATTCTACAAAGTGTAGTTCACTTCTTGATTCTCCTCTGTTGGATACAAGGCAAGTCAGGCAGGATGGGAAATCTTTCACTTTCTTATATGGGTACATCTACTCCAACAACCAAAACCTGTCAGACCAATAAAAAGGCAATCTAGTTGTAAATTACTATATCCACCTAAAGAATTACTTGCTAGTCTAATGTTATTGTAATGTGTACGCTTTATGAAATGAGCTGCAGCAATCACTGTGACACATCAACATGGCAGAAGTTTCTCTTCGTTGTTAAAATCTTGGATCCAAATGAACTGCAGATGTTCCAAGAGAAGATTCCCCAAAGCAAACAAAAAACTCTTTTGTTGACCATGTTGTAAGAAATAATCTAAAATCTGTGCCTTTCCAATTAGGATTATGAAAATGTATATTATTGTAATACAGTGTGTTCTTAATATTTTCTTTTGACTTTTTGCTTGTTTCAATGGAAAGTAGTAATCGGGATTTATTTTATCACGTTTATGTATTGACTCTGGTGTAATAGTGAGAGCATCCTTAGAGGTTATATTTCTCTGAATCTGCACACCAAAGTTCTCTGAGTTTAATTTAATGTTGATTTGCATAACTGTTAATCCTCATTACAGTGGATTGTAACATTGGGAGGTTCTGACAGGTTTGTCTTAGAATAGACTGTGATATAAAAAGTGTGTGTCAGATTTCAAATTGGAGGAAATTGGGTTGGGTTATACTACCTATTCAGAGAAATGGTAATAGTCTGATCTCATTCATCTCCAGTAGTTGTAGTTTCTTGAAGTTTGTATGTTAATATTCTCTCATTAATGAGCTATCACCTCTAAAGTATTTCAGCTACTTTGGTGTACATGGTTTGTTTTCCCCTTTCATTCACAATAGTCTTTGATTTGAGGAAAGCTGGATATCTCTACTGACATGAAATTTTTGACTCATTTTGGCCAAGGTTAATTTTGTATTCCGTATTTAGTAAACCCAGTAATGAAACAGCTCAAGGCTTTATGTTACATTGTTCACAAAAGCTTTGCAGCAAAAAAAGTTTTGGTTTTGTATACAATATTTGATGGAAATACTTCTGTTAAGGGAACTAGGTTGGAGTGGAAAACCATTTTAATTTATGAGAACAAAATTATGGGCCCTTGGATATACTTAAAAACAATTACTTCACCGAGAATTTTTTGATGACAATGAATGCAAAATCTCATTTTAACTTATTGGTAACTTTGAGATATGATTATATAATACTGTATCTATTATAGTAATATAGGAATTGTGTTTGATTGTCAAGTGAAGGGCCCTGGACTTGAGGCATTGGCTCTTTTTCTATAGATGCTGCCTAGCATGCTGAGTGATTCTAGCATTTTCTATTTTTATTTAAGATCTTTTCTTAATTACTCTACTTGTTTGTTTCTGTCGTTCCGTCTCACTCAATTCTCCTATCTTAGTTGTCATTTCGGTCACACTCTTTACTAAGAAATTGTCTACTCCACCATAAGCAGTAAATATTTTTTTACACTTTCTAGTTTCTTTAACAGTTTAAAGCACTTGTAAGCATTTTAAAGCTTTAAACCTGTTTAAGCATACAGGGTGGACTGATAGTGAGATTAAAATGCTTATTATTTTGTGATAAACTAATTTTCATCAAGATTTATTAAATTTCATGGAGCTACGCTTTGGGATAGTGATTATTCACCACGGATTTTTCTGTGTGGTGATACACATATGCATTTGGCCAGAATCTTGGGGTGGGGAATAAAAAACATTGCTTATCAAATGGGCTATTTTGTTTTTAGTTTGCACTGATTTTGTCCATTTTACCCTTAATAGAAATCAATCCTGAAATTTTGGAATATTAAAGTGAATTTAATATTGCAGCTTGGCATTACTGATTAAAAAAACAAATTAACCAAGAAGTGATCGTATTTTTCATGAATTGAGTAGCAAAGTTATTGAAAAGTAATTTTATTTTATCTGAAGAAGAATGTTTTTATTATCCACACACTTAGAAATGATGCTGGTGCTGGTCCAACACTTCAGAATGTGCATGCGTTTCCTGTTAAGTTGGGAAGAGAATTTTATTCTTTGCTGCACTTTTACATTATCTGCAAAACAGTGATCCTTTCAGAAATCAGGAAATGGAATGAACAGGAAGTAGATGCCAGCACTCAATCTATGTTCCAGTATGAATGGAAAATCTGAGAAATGGCCAGATTAGAGGCAGGGTGAGGGAAAGAAACATTGCTGACTATGTTCTTTTATGATTTATATTAGCTGCAAACATGACAATGTTTATACTTTAATTCAATTATTTAAGAAATGTGAAATTCCTACCTATTATAGATATTGTAATAGTGTTGGCAAATTTCAGAAAATCTTACTTTTCACATTTTTTACAATTTGGTGATGTTTCTTATTTTGTACAATGCTTGATTTGTGGACATTTCACAATTTATTTTTACATCTCCTTTAGCAGGATTAATAGGTCAATAATGTTTGCTTAAAATTAGAGTGTTGATGTTATAGATCTTTTAGATCTGAGAAAACTAAAATATATAGTTTAAGCAATCTATGTACATGTAATGAATATTGCCATTTTGCACAAATCTAGTTTTTGGCTAAATGGCTATTTTGCATCACAGTACTTCAAGATCTACTGTGCCACATTGTATCAACAATGATACAGGGCAGAATGAAGCCTTTTAACCCCCTGTAGTTTACTAGTTCCATCCCATAGCCCTGCATATTCTTTCCTTATGGATACTCATTCAGATCCTTTTCAAAGAAAGCAATCAAATGTGTCTGCTACTATCTCTGGAATCACCACATGTTGTGTCGAAAAGTTATTCCATGTATTATTTGTGCATTTTGGTGAATCGCTATCATTAGCTGTCCCGATCCTTGACACTTCTGCCAAAGGGGACAAAATCTCTCTATCTACTCTCTTTGTATCCTTCATGGATTTAAGTTTTTCTATCAAATACTTTTAGGGGATTTTAAGGACATTTATGAAGAGTAAAATGGAATTAGTGTAGGATTAATGTACTTGGGAATTGGCACTCCCTCTGCAACATGGCACCGATAAGTGGCGACTCTTTGCGAGCAGCTCTGGTGGAAATCATCAAATATTCAACTGAAATCCACAGTCCCAGCCGTGGAGACTTCAGTGAGCAACAGTGTTTTAAGACGTTTAAAAAATTTATTGATGCTCAAAGTTGTCAGATCCTGAATGGCAAACTCAGGTCATGAGTGCAATTCATCTTTACGAAAATGGATGTGGGGGTGGTGTGCTGGGCTACAGGTACGATTGAAATGCAGAGGCCTTAGACCTCCCCTTCCCCCCCCGCCACTACTCTTGACTGTCCTGGTAGTGAATGTACAGTCATTCATAAATAAAATTGACCTCAGAGCAAGATTGCAGTACCAGAGGAACATCAGGCACTGTTGTGCACTTTGCTTTATGGAAACACGACTCACACCCACCATTTTGGACAAAGGACTGCGTCCAACTGACATTACCATTCTCAGTAAAGACAGGCCAGCTCAGTCTTTTAAAGATAGCGGAGGGGAAGTATGTTTCATGATTAATTCATTGTGGTACACAAATGTAGTGGTTCTGGCTCAATCCTGCCCACCTGGCCTGGAACATCTAGGGGTCAAGTGTTGTCCATTTTATCTGCTGAGGGAGTTTTCTGCCATTATCCTGGTAGCAGTGTACATTGTACCTGAGGCCAACATCAGGCAGCCTCTTGAGGAGCTGAGTGCTGTGATAGATAGTCATGAAATAGTGCACCCAAATGCCTTCCCTTTCATTGTGGGGGCTCTCAACCAGGCCAGTTTGAAGAAGTCCGAACAACTACCACCAACATATCACCTGTGAAACCAGAGGAGCTAACACACTTAATCACGTATACCATCAAGAATGCTTACTGTGTTATCCATGCCACACTTTGGAATGTCCAATCACTTGGCTATACTTCTACCCACAGGCTAAGATCCCAGCACCAGTTGTGAGGACCAAGAAGGTATGGTCAAGAGAGGCAGAAGAGCACTTACAAGACTGCTTCGAGTTGGTGGACTGGACAATGTTCAAGGATTCATCTTTGAAATGGAGCATATACAATACATTGTCACCGACCTCATCAGGACCGTCAAGAACATATTGGTCATACCCAAAACAAAAGCCACGGTTGAGCCAGGAGAACCATAGTCTTCTGAAGGCTACATCTGTGATATTCAAGACCAGTGATCCAGAACTATAAAAGAAGTACAGGTACTACCTATGGAAGGCTATTTTAAGAATGAAAATTCAACTCCAATTCAGTTTAGAGATGGAATTGGATATATTTCAGGTTCGGCAGAGTTAGCAGGCCATTACTTCCTACAGAATGAAACCTAATATTATGAGTGGCTGTGATGCTGAATTCCCAGCTGAACTTGATGCCTTTTATGCATGTTTTGAAATGCTGCAGCTGGTGACCCTGTGAGCTCTGTCTTGGAGGCCAATGTCAGAACATCATTCAAGAGCGTGAACCCTAATGGTGTACCTGGTAGGGCTCTGAAATCCTGTGCCAACCATCTGGTGGGAGTATTCAAGAACAATTTCAATTTTTGACTGCTGCTGTCGAAGGTTCCCACCTGCTTCAAAAGGGCAACAATCATACTAGTGCCCAAGAAGAGCAGGGTGAGTTGTCTCAATTACTATCAACCAGTGGCGCTCACATCTACTGTGATGAAGTGCTTAAAGTGCTTTGAATGGTGGGCCATGGCTAGAATCCCTGCCTAAACAAGGACCTGGACCCACTGCAATTTGCATATTGTCACAATAGGTTCACAGTAAATACAGTCCACTGTTGGTCCGACCAATCAGCCTCCATGCTGCAGGACTGCTTCAATGATGTCAATTGGAATGTCTTCCATGATGAGGATGTCTCCAAGTTCATGGATGGAGGTACGTGCTTCATCTGGAAGTGCATCGACGATGTTGTCCCCCAGAAGTCAGTCAGGGTCTTTCTGAACCAGAAACCCTGGATCAGTAGTTCCATGTGAGCAGCACTAGTAGCGCAACATTGAGCTTACATCACTGGCGATCAACTGGAGCTCAAGAAAAGCAGCTATGATATGCACCAACGTTGCGGCCTCTCCCCCAGATCAGCTCAATCACTTTTATGTTCAGTTCGACATCGCTAACTCTTAGCCTCCAAGGAAACCCACCGCTACAACCTGCAACCTGGTCATCTCTGAGGCTGAGGTACACAGATGTTTCCAATGAGTGGACAGTCGCAAGACTGTGGGACCGGACGGCATCCCAGGGTGAGTACTCAGGATGTGCAAAGCACAACTGGCAGGTGTGTTTACTGACATTTTTAATCTCTCCCTCTCCCAATGTAGAGTGCGCTCCTGCTTCAGATGATCTACCATTGTCCCTGTACCAGAAAAGTCCAAGGTAACATGCCTGAACGACTGGCATCCTGTCACACTCACCTCAATAATGCAAATGCATTGAGAAGCTGGTCGAGGATTACATCTGCAGCTTCTTACCACCCAAACTGAACCCCGTACAATTTGTCTACTGAAGACAACCGATCAACAGATGACGCAATAGCCACTGCTCTACATACCATCCTTACACTTCTGCAGAAGAAGGATGCTTACGTGAGAATGCTGTTCTTGGATTACAGTTCAGTTTTCAACACCATGGTTCCATCCAGGCTCGACAAGAAGTTCAGAGACCTTGGCTTTGACCCTGTGCTGTACAGCTGGATCCTGGACTTCCTGTCAGATCGCCAGTAGATTGTAAGAGTGGGCTTTCTCACCTCCAGCCCTCTGACTCTCAGTACAGGAATACCGATGACTGTATTGCCACCCACAGCTGTAATTTGCTAATTAAATTTGCGGATGACACTACATTGATTGGCCTTACCTCCAACAATAATGAGCTGGCCTTCAGGGAAGAAGTCATCTCTCTGACAGTGGTGTCAAGAAAATAACCTCTCCCTCAATTTCACCAAAACAAAGGAGCTGGTTGTGGATTACAGGAGGAAAGGAAACGGGCTAAACCCCTATTGACATCAATGGATCTGGGGTTGAGAGGGTAAACAGTTTTAAGTTCCTGGACATCCACATCACCGAGGACCTCACGTGGTCTGTACACACCAGCTGTGTGGTGAAAAAGACATAACAGCACCTCTTTCACCTCTGACGGTTGAGGAAGTTTGGTATGGGCCCCCAAATCCTAATTTCTACAGGGGCATAATTGAACGCATCCTGACTGACTGCCTGGTATGGGAGCTGTACCTTTCTTAATCTCAGGGCTCTGCAGAGAGTGGTGCAAACAGCCCAGCGTATCTGTAGTTGTGAACTACCCATGATTCAGGACGTTTACAAGGACAGGTGTGTAAAAAGGGCTCATAGGATCATTGGGGACCCGAGTCATCCTAACCACAATCTATTTTAGCTGCTACCATCTGGAAAACGGTACCGCAGCATAAAAGCCAGGACCAATAAGCTCTGGGACAACTTCTTCTACCAGGCCATCAGACTGATGAACTCACACTGATTTAAGTGTACTCTATACCACATTGACTGTTCTATTTATAATAAATTGCTATGATTGCACATTGTACATTTAGATAGAGATGTAACATAAAGATTTTTACTCCTCATGTATGTGAAGGATGTAAGAAATAAAGTCAATTTAATTCAATTCAATCTCACTGATATTCCACTTGGCCTTGGTTCACCAGAACAATAGTAATACCCACGTCAGACTACTAGTTATTGATTACAGCTCAGCGTTCAACAGCGTCATACACTCAGTACAAGTGAACAACCTCCAAAACCTAGCCCTCTGTACCTCTCTCTGCAACTGCATCCTTGACTTTCTTACCAGTAGACCACAGTTTGCGTGGATTGCAAATAATACCTCTTCCTTGCTGACAATCAACACTGACGCACCTCAAGGGTGTGTGCTTTACCCACTGCTCTACTCTCTATACCCATGACTGGCACACCTCAAATACCATCTGTAAATTTGCCGATGACACAGTTATTGGCAAAGTTTCAGATGGTGATGAAGAGATGTGCAGGAGCGAGATAGATCATCTGGTTGAGTGGTGTCGCAACAACGATCTTGTACTTAACGTCACTAACACCAAGGAATTGATTGTGGACTTCAACAAGGGAAGTTGGAAGAACACATACCAGTTCTCATTGAGAGATTAGTAGTGGAAAGGGTGAGCAGTTTCAAGTTCCTGGGAGTGAACCTGGGCCCAATTTTTTTTTGATGCAATTAGAAAGAATGCACAACAGCAGTTATGTTTCATTAAGATTTTGAGGAGACTCGGTATGTCACGAAAGACACTTACAAATTTCTACAGGTGTCCTGTGGAGAGCATTCTAACTGGTTGCTTCACTCTCTGATATGGAGAGGTCACTGCACAGGACTGGACAAACCTGCAGAAAGTTGAGAACTCAGCCAGCTGCATCATGTGCACTAGCGTTCCCAGCATCGAGGACCCCTTCAAAAGATGGTGGCACAAAAAGGTGGCATCCGTCATTCAGGAACTCATCATCCAGGACATGCCCTCTTCTTCCTGTTGCCATCAAGGAGCAGGTGCAGGAGCTTCCACAGAGAACAGACACGCATTTCAGGAACAGCTTCTTCCCCTCTGCCATCAGATTTCTGAATGGATCATGAATGCATGAATACTACCTTGCTATCCCCCCTTTTTTTTGTACTATTTATTTATTCATTTTTTTATATATACACTACGATGATAATTTATATATTTTTATTATTATGTATTGCTATATACTGCTGCTGCAAGACAATAAATTTCGCGACATACAGTAGTGATATTAAACCTGATCTGATTCTGATTTTGCTTCTGATTCTGATTGGGTGCTTGATGATTGGCACAGTCTTGTTTCTATTTAGCATGATTCTAAGTCTTTTGATGCAACTACGTTGAGTAGGAGGTTCCATTGATTTGTACTTGGCAATAGTGAAAGAATGGCAATGTACTTCTGTGGCAGGATGGTGCATGATTTAATCGAGCTTCTGTCGATGATACTGTTCCACTCTTCCTTCTTTACATAAGAATCGGTAGTGGCAGTATTAGGCACCAAACCCACTGAGCCTGTACCTGCAACGCCTGGCAGTCAATTTTCAATTCACAAATTTTATTTTAAAAATTAAATATTCTTTTTACTGTACATGAATTTTTAATTCCAATATCTATTAATTAACTTTTCCTATCTAAATCTATCTGAGTATCTAAATTAACAGGAAAATAGTGTGATTTGTAAAGCATTCTAAGGCCCCTATGGACATAATCTAAGTAAAATGATGCTGAGATGATAGAAGTGTTTGACCTAAAACAACTTTAGGCTGGGAAAGTTTTGGGCCCAGTACCTGCTAGCCCAAATAAATTCAAGACTGATCAAAATTGGAAGAGATATTGATTGGGTAATATGGAATGTGTACATTTGCTTTATAGAGGCAGATTTTTATTAAATACAAGGAAGTAAAGTAAATATTAAGAAGATACAGCAATTTTAATAGTCTCTTGATTATGCCAATCACATGGTGCTTTTGACCCCTTCTCTCCATATGACGTAATCTCCCAGTGGAAACCTTGAAATCAAATCTGAATTATGTCAGATTGTTGGTTGAAGGTCTGTATATGCTTGTGGTCATGTTTTCTCTGCTGCCACACTGGTCAAGGCTGCCGGGGTGGGGGGAGGTCCACTGCTGGTGTCTTTACCTTCAGCACCAACAGTTGCAGATCCAATCCTATTACGGTCAAAGTCAATTTATTTTCAGACTACTGTATGTCACCATCTACTACCTTGTGATTAATTTTCCTGCTGGACTCCGCAGGAAAATAAATAAATGTAATAGAATTTATGAAAAACTATACGCAAGCAAAGACTTCCAAAGAATCAATGTGCAAAAGAAGACAAATTGTGCATTTATTATTAAATGAATAATACTGAGAATGTGGGTTGTAGAGTCTTTGAAAGTGAGTTTGTAGGTTGTGGAATCAGTTTAGAGTTGCAGTTAACGAAGTTATAATGCTGGTTGAGGAGCCTGATGGTTGTAGGGTTATAACTGTTCCTGGACCTGATGGTATGGGACTTAAAAACTCGTGTACCTCCCGCCTAACGTTCCATGAGCGAAGAAAATAATTTTTAAAAAACGCTGATGCTGAAAATCTTCAGCCTTAAACACGAACTTTGTTTTTCTTTCCATAGATGTTGCTTGACTGCTGAGTTTTTCTAGCATTTTGATTTTGTTTCAGATTTCCAGTATTCTGCAGTTGCTATTTGATTTTCATTTATGGTTGAATGTGCTGTCTCTTCTGTTCCAGGAATGCCGAACTTTGAGATCTCCTCTATGTTTTAGTCAGATTTCAACTGTCTCTTTTGTTTCAAAGAAGGTTGTTCAACCTGAAATGTTAAATCTGAATTTCTTTTCATGGATGTTATGTGATTTGCTGAGTGTTTTTGGTATTTGTTGTTGTTTTTGATCCATGAGCATTGTTATGACCTTGGTTTTCTGAATTACATCAGTTAAAATAAGTAACGATTAACTAAATACTTTATTAATAACACATTTTGTGGTAAATTTTATGGTAAACAATCACCACAAGCAATAGAGAAGTGAACGAAGGCAAGTCTGAGTTGAGGGTCAAAGTGTGCAGGTGCGAGGCAGAGCCAAGGCATATTCGAGCAAAGTCACGGCGAGGTCGAGGCATATTTGAGACAAAGTTGGGGCGAGCGGAATAAAAGCAGATTCAGAGCCCAACCACCTAAATTGAGAGCAAGGTTTGATCAATCTAAGTGTCAGTTTGATTTGGAAAAGACAGGTACAGGCCGAAACATGGGGGGGGGGGGGAGGGGGGGAAGTCCGGGTCCAAAGCATATTGATATAACAGGGCCTGGGTCCTAGAACGAGGAACGACCCATTGTTTGGACAATTTAAACACTGGGCCAGATGGATTGAAAAGGCAATGTATTGAGACCAGAGGTGAGGGTCAGCCCAGTTCTACCTGCAGCTCCATGAAGTTTACTTGGCTCTGCACTGAACTATGCCTGAGGCAGTGGCCTACTCTGGCTGCTCAGGGCCTCGGGACTGTGGACTCACTTTAATTCTGAATGCTATTCACTTACTTTTATTGTTTGTACAATTTGATTTTTGTTCTCTGCTCATTGGGGTGTTTAATGATCTTTTTTATGGGTTCTTTTGGGCTTCTTTGTTTTGTAGCTGCCTAAAAGGAAACACATCTCAAGGTTGCATAAAGTATCCATACATAGAAACACAGAAAACCTACATCACAATACAGGCCCTTCAGCCCACAAAGTTGTGCCAAACATGTCCCTACCTTAGAAATTACTAGGCTTTACTCATAGCCCTCTATTTTTCTAAGTTCCATGTACCTATCCAAAAGTCTCTTAAAAGACCCTATCGTATCTGCCTCCACCACCGTTGCCGGCAGCCCATTCCATGCACTCACCACTCTCTGAGTAGAAAAAGTTTACCCCTGACATCTCCTCTGTACCTACTCCCCAGCACCTGAAACCTGTGTCCTCTTTTGTGAACCACTTCAGCCCTGGGAAAAAGCCTCTGACTATCCACACGATCAATGCCTCTTATCATCTTATACACCTCTATCAGGTCACCTCTCATCCTCTGTTGCTCCAAGGAGAAAAGGCCAAGTTCACTCAATCTATTCTCATAAGGCATGCTCCCCAATCCAGGCAACATCCTTGTAAGTCTCCTCTGCACCCTTTCTATGGCTTCCACATCCTTCCTGTAGTGAGGCGACCAGAACTGAGCACAGTACTCCAAGTGGGCTCTGACCAGGGTCCTATATAGCTGCAACATTACCTCCCGGCTCCTAAATTCAATTCCACGATTGATGAAGGCCAGTACACCGTACACCTTCTTAACCATAGAGTCAACCTGCGCAGCTGCTTTGAGCGTCCTATGGACTCTGACCACAAGATCCCTCTGACCCTCCACACTGCCAAGAGTATTACCATTAAACTATATTCTGCCATCATATTTGAGCTACCAAAATAAACCACTTCACACTTATCTGGGTTGAACTCCACGTGTCACTTCTCAGCCCAGTTCTGCATCCCATCAATATCCCGCTGTAACCTCTGACAGCCCTATACACTATCCACAACACCTCCAACCCTTGTGTCATCAGCAAACTTACAAACCCATCCCTCCACTTCCTCATCCAGGTCATTTATAAAAATCACGAAGAGTAAGGGTCCCAGTACAGATCCCTGAGACGCTCCACTGGTGACCGACCTCCATGTAGAATATGACCCGTCTGCAAACACTCTTTGCCTTCTGTGGGCAAGCCAGTTCTGGATCCACAAAGCAATGTCCCCTTGGATCCCGTGCCTCCTTACATTCTCAATAAACCTTGCACGGGGTACCAATCAAATGCCTTGCTGAAATCCATATACACTACATCTACTGCTCTTCCTTCTTCAACGTGTTTAGTCACATCCTCAAAAAGTTCAATCAGGCTCATAAGGCATGACTTGCCCTTGACAAAGCCATGCTGACTTTTCCTAATCATATTATACCTCTCCAAATGTTCATAAATCCTACCTGTCAGGATCTTCTCTATTAATTTACCAACCACTGAGGTAAGACTCACTGGTCTATAATTTCCTGGGCTATCTCTACTCCCTTTCTTGAATAAAGGTGTCCGCAACCCTCCAATCCTCCGGAACCTTTCCTGTCCCCATTGATAATGCAAAGATCATCGCCAGAGGCTCAGCAATCTCCTTCCTCGCCTCCTACAGTAGCCTGGGGTACGCCTCATCTGGTCCTGGCGACTTATTGAACTTGATGCTTTCCAAAAGTTCCAGCACATCCTCTTTCTTAATATCTACATGCTCAAGCTTTTCAGTCTGCTGCAAGTCATCACTACAATCACCAAGATCCTTTTCCATAGCGAATACCTAAGTGAAGTATTCATTAAGTACCTCTGCTGTTTCCACCGGTTCCATACACACTCCCCCACTTTGATATTAAATGTACTTTGAACTTTGATTAAGCACTGGTTGCCTGATAGACCCCTTGTTGTATATATCAAGACGTACAAAAAAGCTGGATGAACTCAGCAGGTCGGGCAGCATCCGTTGAAAGGAGCGGTCAACGTTTCGGGTCGAGACCCTTTCGACCTGAACCGTTGACTGCTCCTTTCAACGGACGCTGCCCGACCTGCTGAGTTCATCCAGCTTTTTTGTACGTCTTGATTTGACCACAGCATCTGCAGTGTACTTTATTTTTACCTTGTTGTATATATATATCTGTGAGTTTTCTGTGCTTTCAGACTAAGAAGCTTATTGGCTGTCCATAAAATCATGAATAATTAATATTGAGAGATACTCAGCTCATTGTGTCATTGTCCCTGTATAGTGAATCCTTAGTTAAATAGAGGGAGCTTTGGTGCATTGCATGCGAGAGCATTGCTGGACGTGAAAGATGTCGCCTGTTAAGGTAGTTAAGTGGTAATTTGTTTCCTGCTTATTCACTAGAGATCCAGACCACTGTATCTTTGACTTGCTGGGTTATTTAGAGCTGCAGTGATAGGAAATATTCTATTGTTAGCCATGGCCCTCCATGTGACATAGTTAAGACTGTTTTGCTAGTAATTAACATTGTACCAGTGCAAACAGTACTGCATTACTTTGTCTATCTTAATTAATTCAATAATAAAAGTTGCCATATTTTTCTGTATGTACTTACAGTATGTAAGTTTCAAAGTTCTTACATTCTTTTTGTTTCCTTTATAGGATGGCTCTTATTTAGCAGAGTTTCTCCTGGAAAAAGGCTATGAGGTGAGGCAGTGCGCATGTTTTTGGTTTGCTTTGACTGCATTTACATTATGTCCTTAAATTTACTTACATTCTAATGAAGATTTAAGTGAAATTAAACATTAGCTACTTGCATCCACAGTTTTTGTTCCCTAATTATAGTCATCTGAATTTCTAATAAATTCTGGAGATCTACAGTCTATTATTTTAAATTGTGAATGTCCTGCTCTCTTGCCTATCATTTATACTTTGTGTGATCTGCATTTCAACTTCATAAATCTGACTTTGCCTCATATGACTTGATACCTGTGCATAATTGGGAAATAATTTTGTCTTGCAATCTTTAAATACTTCATTGTTATTACTTATATGGACCTACAGAAGACTTGAGAATGGGAGTATATGAAATTAGAAAGTCTTAAAAGGAAATTGAAGAATAATGCATGATGTAAGGACAAAGGGAACATGGGGACCTGTGCTGGAATTGCAGATTTTCACTGGATAAAGGAGCAGCTTCCAGCAGATGAAGGGATATTTGTGAAGAGAAACATAACATGACTTTCCACATACTGACTGGGAATCTCATACTGTCAAGTGTATTTAGGAAAGTTTCCTTCATCAGTAGGTAGATGTCCCAGTGAGAGAGTGTCTGATACTGGATCTGCTATTAGGGAATGAGACAGGGCAAGTGACAGAAGTTTGTGCAGGAGAACACTTTCCATCCAGTGACCACAATTAGTTTCAAAGAGATAGACCTAGTCTGTGGGTTGAGATTCAAAATTGGAGAAAAGCCAACTTTAATGGTATCAGAAATGATCTGCCAAGTGTGGATCAAGACAGGCTGTTTCCTGGCAGAGGTGTACTTGGAAAATGGGAGGCTTTTAAAAATGAAATTTTGAGAATATAAAGTTTCTATGTGCCTGTCAGGGGAAAAAAGGTAAAGATAACAAGCGTAAAGAAACCTTTTTTTTTCAAGAGATATTGAGGCCCTGGTTAAGAGAAAAAAGGAGGTGCGTATCAGGTATAGGCAAGTAGGAACAGATGATGTGTACATGTATAGGCAAGTAGGAACAGATGATGTATACATGTATAGGCAAGTAGGAACATGTTAGGTGTACAAAAAATGCAAGAGAACATTTAAGAAATAAATCAGGAAAGGTAAAAGGAGACATGAAGTTGCTCTAGTAGACAAGCTGAAGGAGAATCCTAAGGGATTTTACAGATATGTTCAGAGCAAAAGGATTTCAGTGGACAAAATTGGGCCTCTGGAAGACCAGAATGGTAATCCATGTGTGGAGCCAAAACAGATGGGGGAGATTTTAAATGCATTCTTTGCATCTTTACTTTCTTGGGAGCTGGATACAGAGTCTACAGAAGTGAGACAAAGTGGCATCAACTTCATGGATACTGTACGGATCACAGAGGACGAGGTGTTTGCTACCCTGAGGCAAATCAGGGTGGATAGATCCCCAGGGCGTGATGAGATGTTCCCTCAGACCTTACAGGAGGCAAGTGAAGAAATTGCCAGGGCCCAGGCAGAGGTATTTAATATGACCTTAGCGACAGGATAGGTAACAGAGGATTGGAGGATAGTTAATGTTGTTCTGCTGTCTCTAAATAGAAACCAGAAATTATAGGCCAGAGAGTCTGACATTAGATGTGGGAAAATTATTGGAAGGTATTCTAAGGGACTGGGTGTACAAGTATTTGGATGGATGTGCACTGGTTAATGATAGTTAGCATGGCTTTATGTGTGGTAGGTCATGTCTAACCAATCAGGATTGATGAAGGGTCTCGGCCTGAAATGTTGATTATATTCTTTTCCATAGATGCTGCCTGGCCTGCTGGTCCTCTAGCATTTTGTGTGTGTTGCTTGGATTTCCAGCATCTGTAGATTTTCTCTTGTTAGGGATAAGTACTGGTTCCTTTGTTGTCTGTCATCTATATCAATGATTTTGATGCTAATGTGGTTGACTAGATCAGCAAATTTGCGGATGACACCAAGATTGGGAATGTACTGGACAGTGAGGAAAGCTATCATGGCTTGGCGTGAGATCTCCATCAGCTGGAAAACTGGGCTGAAAATGGCAGATGGAATTTAATTTAGTGTGAGGTTTTACACTTCGGTAGGACCAACTAGGGTGGATCTGACACAGTGAACAGTAGGATACTGAGGAGTGTGGTAGGCTTTTTCCACTGAGGCTGGGTGGGACTACAGCCAGTGATCATGGCTTAAGGGTGAAAGTTCTGAAGTTTATGGGGAATATGAAGGGATACTTTTCTCAGAGGTTTATGAGAGTATGGATTCAGCTGCCAGCACAAGTGGTCCATCTGAGCTCAATTTCAATGTTTAAGAGAAGTTTGGATGGATACTTGGATTGTAGGAATATGGATGCCTATGGTCTCAGTGCAACTTATTAGGAGTAGATGGTTTAAATGATTTCAGCATGGACTAGATGGGATGAAGAGTCTATTTCTGTGCTGTACTTTTCTATGACTCTGTGTCTATGAACATTTCAAGTCGATGACCTAAATATTCACTGCATTTTTCTGTTTCTGTTGTAACACTGATATAGGTGCAAGCAAGAAGTTACAAAGTGAAATAGTAGACATCAGTAAGTCAGAAATTTGAGAATCAGGGGGCAGAAGTGAGTATAGTTGCAATTACTGAGGAGAAGGTATGGGAAGTTGAAAGATCTGAAGGTAGATAGGTCACCTGGACCAGATGGACAGCACTCCAGGGATCTTTTGAGGATCACTAGATTCTATGAAATTGCAAACATCACTCTACTCTTTAAGAAGAGAGGGAGCAGAGGAAAGGAAATTATAGACCAGTTATCCTGACTTCAGTGCTTTGGAAGATGTTGAAGTCTAATATTAAGGATGAGATTTAGGATACTTGAAGGCACATGATTAAATAGGTCAAAGTCAGCATGGTTTCCTTAAGGAGGAATCTTGCCTGCTAACTTATCCATCAGGCTCTTGAACCAGTTGGAATAATTTCACTCACCCAATCACTGAACTTGAACTGTTCCCACAATCTACGGAGTCAATTTCAAGGACTCTACATCTCATGTTCTTGATATTTAGTGTTTATTTATTTACTATTATTATTTCTGTCTTTTTCTTTAGTATTTGCACAGTTTATTTTGCTTATTGGTTGTTTGTCCATCATGTTGGATCTTTCATTAATTCTATCATGTGTCTTGGATTTTCTGAGTATGCCCACAAGAAAATAAATCTCAGGATTGTATATGGTGACATATATGTACTTTGATAAAAATTTTACTTTGAAATTTGAACTTTTGAACTTTGATTATTCTGTTGGAATTTTTCAAGGAAGTAACAGACAGGAAAGACAAAAGGAGGCTCTTATCTAAGAAAAAATGTGTTGGCAATGGAGATGGTCCAGAGAACGTTCATAAGAATTATTCCGGGAATGAAAGGATTAACGTAGGAGGACCATTTGATGGCTCTGGGCTTGTTCTTGCTGTAGTTCAGAGGAATTAGAGGAAATCTCATTGAAACGTATGGAGCTTTGAAAGGCCTAGATAGAGTTAATGTAGAGATGATACTTCCTATAATGGTTGAGTCTAGGTCCAGAGAGCACAGCCTCAAAATATAGGGATTTAGAAATCATATAGGAGGAATTGCTTTAGCCAGTGGTAGTGTGGAGTTCATTGCCACAGATGGCTGTGGAGGCCAAGTCATTGAGTATGTTCAAAGCGGAGATTGATGGGTTCTTGCTTAGTCGGGACATCAAAGGTAATAGGGAGAAGGCAGGAGACTGGGGTCGAGAGGGATAATGAATCAACCATGATAGAATGGTAGAGCAGACTTGATGGCGTGAATGGCCTAATTCTGCTCCTATGTCTTACGCTGTTATTAAGTTAATAAGAAAAACTACAGCAGAGTGTGTTCACTGGAGCTCCATTTGAAATGTTAGATCAGGGTATTTCCTAAATGGTAAAAACTAGAAACTGAAAATTTTAGGGATCTAAGAATAGAAATCAGAACAGGTTAGTGATATGTTACAAGAACTAATTTAAAAGATTAATAAAATGCTGGCAGTTATATCAAGACTTGAAATTTAATTTACAGCTCTATATATATGCTAAGTTAGCATTTTAACTACTGCATTCAGTTCAGGAGACCACACCTCTGGAAGGATATACATTAGTTCATAGCTGATTCAAAATACCACACTTATTTTGGAGCCGGAAAACTCGCAGACACTTCCGTATACTTCAAAAAAGACATCCACAATAGCACAATGCTGTGCTAGAAACCTGGTATTTCTAGATCATAAGACCATAAGATATGGAAGCTGAATTAGGCTTCTAGGCCCGTCGAGTCTGCGCTGTGATAAATTATGGTTGATTGATTGTCTCTGAACCCCATTCTCCTGCCTTCACCCCATAATCTTTGGTGCCCAGTGTAATCAATCTCCGCTTTAAATATACTCAATGACCTGGCCTCCTTAGCCAGCTGTGGCAATGGATTCACTGCCCACTGGCTAAAGAAATTCTTCCTCAACTCTGATCTAAATGGATGTCTCTCTGTTCTGAGGCTGTGCCCTCAGGTCCTAGAGACACCCACAATAGGAAACATCCTCTTCACTCTATCTGGGTCTTTCAATGTTCAATAGGTTTCAATAAGATCCTCCTTCATTCATCTAAACTCCAGTGAGTGCAGGTCCAAAGCCATCAAATGGTCCTCATATGTTAATACTTTAATTTTTGGAATCATTTTCATGAACCTCTTCTGGTCCCTCTCCAATACCAGCACATCTCTTTTTAGACAAGGGCCCAAAACTGCTCACAATACTCCAAGTGCATTCTGACCATTATATCCTTGCTTTTATACTCTAGACCTTTTGAAACAAATGCTAACATTGCATTTGCCTTCCTTACCACTGGCTCAGCTTGCCCCTCTTTGCACCTCTGATACTTGAATTTTCTCCCCATTTTAGCAAATTGTCTTTGTTTTTATTCCTTTTAACAAAATGTATGACCGTACACTGTTTTACGATACATTCCATCTGCCACTTCTTTGCTCATTTTCCTTATCTGTCTGAGTCCTCTGCAGATGTCCTGCTTGCTCAATATGTATTCACAGGGGCAATATCTATGCCCCTCCACTTATCTTCGTATTGTCCGCAAACTGTTGTCATCCAAATCGTTGGCATTTAACATGAATAGAAGCAGTCTCAACATTGACTCCTGCAGAACATCACTAGTAACTGACAGCTAACCAGAAAAAGCTACCTTTACTCCTGCTGTTTGCCTCCTGCAAGTTAGCCAATCTTCTACCCATGTGGGTATCGTCCCTGTGATACCATGGGCTTTTATTTTGTTAAGCAGCCTCATGTGTGGCATTTGTGAAAGGCCTCCTGAAAATCCAAGTAAACAACATCCATGAACTTTCCTTTGTCTGTCCTGTTTGTTACTTCCCCAAAGAATTCTAACAGTTTTGTCAGGCAAGATTTCCCCTTAATGAAACCATGCTGACTTTGTATGCACGTGCTTTATCATTTTTCTCCAAGTACCCTGAATTCTCATCCATCAAGTTCAAGTGTAATTGTCATTCACTCATACTCATGAATATAGCCAAAATGAAGCAGCGTCCCTCTGGGATCAAGGTGTTAAACACAGAACACTTACACAGAACACACAGAACATATGGCACATAAAATTGCAGAAAAACATAGTTAAAAAATGTAATAATATAGCCCAAGTCCCTGAGTGCCATGGCTTGAAGTTTGATGGTGAATAGATGTTGTCCTTGATCCACGCATGTGTAAAACAAGCCTGCAACAGTTCCTCGTGTCGTGCAGTGCAGCTGCAGGTGAATAAAGTCCTCCTTGTCTTCCATCAAGTGAACACTGGAGGACATTACCTACAGGAGGGACCAGCCCCAAACCCAGTATGGAATCCAGTAGCACATAGCCATCTCTGGCTTCTCTTTACTTGGCAGCCGCAACATGCAACTCTGAGGCATAAGGGCCTGATTCACACTGCAAACAAGGCCACGCAACACCTCTGCCGCCAGTCTCATCAATGAACCACTGAATCAGACTCGCAATATTCTACATTACCAATGTCCAACAAGGTCTTGTGATTACAACAAAGACATTCAAGACAATCACCCACACCGTCTGTTGGACTGCACACTGCCTCCACGCAGTGTTTCGGATGCCTTCTTCCTGGTGGCTGAGTGCATCCAGTGCACTACCAATGAGCAACCTGCAGTACTTGATGTTCTTGATAACCAGCAGTGTCTTACCATCAGAAAAAGACATAAAGGACAACAATTACACTTTTGATTGCACCCAGAGACCGCTGCATCTGAGCACACTGCAATCTTACTGGACGTAAATGGCTTACCAACATCTTTCCTTAATAATGGACTCCAACATCTTCCCACCCACTGAAATCAGACTAACTGGCCTGTCATTTCCTTTTTTATTGTTCCTTCCTTCCTTAAAGAGTGGAGTGACATTTGTAGTTTTGCAGTCCTCCAGAACCATTTCAGAATTTAGTGATTCTTGAAAGATTATTACTAATGCCTCTACAATCTCTTCAACTACCTCTTTCAGAACCCTGAGGTATAGTGCATCTGATCCAGATGACTGATCTACCTTAAGACGATTCAGCATCCCAAGTGCCCTCTTCTCAGTAATAGCAGCTACATTCACTGCTGCCCTTGGCACTCTCAAATTTCTGGCATACTGCTAGAATCTTCCACAGTGAAGACTGATGCAAAATACTTATTAAATTCATCCACCATTTCTTTTTGCTACTTCTCCAGCGTCACTTTCCAGCAATCTGATATCGACTCTCAGCTCTCTTTTACTCTTTATTTATTTGAAAAAAACTTTTTGTATCCTCTTTTATATTATTGGTTAGTTCACATTCATATTTCATCTGTTTTCTCCTTATGGCTTTTAGTTGCCTTCTGTTGGTTTTTAAAAGTTTCACAATCTTTTAACTTGCTGCTCTTTTTTCTGCTATATTATGTGCTTTCTCTTTTGCTTTTATGCTGTCTTTAATTTCCCTCATCAGCCATGGTTGTGTATTCCTCCTTTTAGAGTACTTCCTCATTTTTGTGATGTATCACTCCTTCTAAGTGTTTCTTTATCTTAATTGTCCTAATCAAATCTGGTTCATTATACAACACAATTCAGAATTGCCTTCTCCCTAGTGTGTTCAACCACATGCTGCTCTAAAAAAATATCTCATAGGCATTCTACAAATTCCCTCTCTTGAGATCCAGCATCAACCTGATTTTCCCTATCTACCTGCTTATTGAAATCCCCCATGACTATCATAACATTGCCCTTTTGATATGCCTTTTCTGTCTCCTGTTATCCAAATTCCCATCAGGGTTTTTTTTTTTACCTTTGCGATTTCTTAACTCTACCCGCAAGGATTCTACATCTTTCTATGTCACCTCTTTCTAAAGATTTCATTTCATTTTTAATCAAAAGAGCTACCCCACTCCTCTGCCTACTTGCATGTCCTTTCAATAAAATGAGTGACCTTGGATGTTAAACTCCCCTTCTTCAACCATGACTCACTGATGCTCGCATTGTCATACCTGCACCTCAAGATCATCTACTTTAATCAGTATACCATGTGCATTCAAATATAATGCCTTCAGTGCTGAATGATGGTTTCCAGCATCTGATTTTCTCTTGTTTGTGCTGAATTCATTATCCTTTTTGATTTTGATCCCATGTTACACTTCTACTCATCGCACTGACTGCAATTTTGCCCTATCATCTGCCTGTCCTTCCTCGCCGTCAAAGCTCAAAGTACAAAGTAAAATTCATTATCAAAGTACATACATGTTACCACTTTCAACTCTGAGATTCTTTTTCCTGGGGGCATACTCAGTAAATCTATAGAATAGTAACTGTAAGCAGAATCAATGAAAGAGTTACAGCATAGAATACAACCAACTGTGCCAATGCAAATATAAATAAATAACGAGAACTTGATATAACAAGATAGAGAGTCCTTAAAGTGTGATCATTGGTTGTGGGAATATCTCTATTGAGTTGGTACCAGTGAGAAAAGAGGATGGCCTGGCTGGTGAGGATTTTTGATGATGGATGCTGCCTTCCTACGACTGCATTTCATGGAGATGTGCTCAATGGTTGAGAAGGCTTTACCAGTGATTGACAGAGCTGAATCCATTAGCTTTTGTAGGATTTTCTGCTCAAAGGCATTGGTGTTCCCATACCAGGTGATAATGTAGCCAGTCAATACACTTTTCACTACACATCAATAGAAGTATGCCAACATTTATGATGTCATGTCAGATCACCACAGATTCCTGAGGAAGTAGAGGGGCTGTTGTGTTTTCTTTGCATCTACATTTATATGATGGGTCCAGGACAGGTCCTCTGAGATAGTGACACTCAGGAATTTAAAGTTACTGACCCACTATACATTGCATCTGCTTGTATATCTACTTGTAAAGGGATCCTCAATCCCTTTACTCCGGTTCCCATCTCTCTATCAAATTAATTTGAAACTTCCCCAACAGTTCTAGCAAACCTGCCCAAACAGATATTCATTGCCCCTCTAATTCAGGTAGATCCCGACCTTTACTCCAGCAAGTGGTCCTGCTGGAACTTACTGTCCTCTGGGAAGACTGGATTGAAAAGGCCAACGAGCTCAAGAGGGCTAAGTACACAGATCTTGTTGCAGAATGCTGGAGCAATGGCTGGAGAGCTCACTGTGAGCCAGTTGAAATTGGGTGCAATGGCTGGAGAGCTCACTGTGAGCCAGTTGAAGTTGGGTGCCAGGGCTTTGCTGGCCATTCATTACAGCGGACTCTTAAACTCCTTGGAGTAAAAGGACTGCAGTGCAGAAAAGCCACCAAGAACATTCCGGAGGCTGCTGAAAAGGCCTCTCGTTGGCTGTGGATCTGGAGGAGGGATCTGTGGATTAGTGCACCACTTGGATACAAGTTGGGGGCTGTTTACCCTCTGCTGGGTCGCCTAGGCAAGGGTGTCTGATGATTAAAGACCCAAAACGTCCTACAACCCCGGGTTCATCACTGAAGACGTGTCCAGGTAGCATCAGAGGGTGTATTCTACAACAAGTACAGGTCATACCTTCCCTAGAAGAGATCACACTGATCCAGATATCTGAAACCCTGTCCCTATACCAATTCTTCAGCCACAGATTAACTGCCAAATCATCCTATTCTTACCCTCACTGGCACATATACTGGCAGTATTGCAGAGATTACTACCCTGAGGGCCTGTGTTTCAGCTTTCTACCTAACTCCATATATTCTCTTTTCAGAACCTCCTTCCTTTTCCTACCTATGTTGTTGATACCAATATGTACCACAACTTCCAGCTGCTCACTCTCCCCTTCAGAATTCTTTGGATCCTACCTACATACAGGCAGAACCTAAAAAGCAAGGCTCTAGAGATCAAGACAAATAGTGTGTGGTCACGGGAGGCAGAGGAACTGCCTCAGGATTGCTCTGAGTCAGTGGACTGGGCTGTGTTAAAGAACTCATCTAGAGATCTAAGTGAGTACACCATGGTTGTAACAGACTTTATCAAAGCATCTGTAGGTGAGTGTGTCCCCTCTGTCTTTCCTAATCAGAGACCCTGGATGAACCACGAGTTCTGAAATTTGCTGAGGGCCAAATCAGAGGCATTCTAGTCTGGAGACCAAGGAAGCTAGAAGAGGTGCCAGTATTATCTCTGAAAAGCCATCACATGGACAAAGTGAAGATTCTGAACCAAACTTGATTCAATGAAAAATGCTCGACAGCTATGGGAGGGCTTGAATGCTATCACTTCCTACAGAGTTATATCATGCAACATGGGAGACAGCAGGGCTTCACTTTTAGATGAGGTCAATGCCTCTATGCTTACTTTGACCATCAGAACATGGAGTAACCATCGTGTACTCCAGATCTCCCCTTGATCCTTTGTTCTCAGTATTTGAAGCTGACATGTGGGCTACCTTCAGGAGGGTGAATCCAACAAAAGCATCTGATCCAAATGGGTACCTAGCCATACACTAAAGACCTGTGATGACTAACTGGCTGATGTGTTCTCTGAGATCTTTAACCTTTCACTTCGGCTGTGTGTGGTACCCACCTGCTTTAAACAGGCATCAATTATATTGGTGACCTACCTGAATGACTATTGTCCAGTTGTACTTACATCCGCAGTGATGAAATGTTTTGAGAGGCTGGTAATGAAACATATCTGTCCTGGATCCTGTCAGGGAATCTCTCCAATTTGCTGACTAGAGCAATAGGTCCACAGCAGATGCCATCTCATTGGCTCATCACTCAGTCCTGAATATCTGGACAGCAAAGATGCATAACATCAGGATGCTCTTTATCGATTACAGCTCAGCATTTACCATTTGTTATAGCACCATCCCCCAAAAATAATTCTTAACTTTCAAGACCTTGGCCTCAATACCACCTTGTGTAATTGAATCCTGGATTTCGTCACTTGTAGACCCCAGTCAGTTTGGATTGGTAACAACATCTTCTCCACCATCTCCATCAGCACAGTTGCATCACAGGGCTATGTGCTTAGCCTCCTGCTCTACTTGCTTTACTCCTATGACTGTGCGGCCAAACGCATCTCCAATACCATATTCAAGTTTGCTGATGACTCTACTGTTGTGGGCTGAATCAAGGGTGGTGTTGAATACAGGAAGGAAACCGAAAATTTGGCTGAGTGGTGTCATAACAGTGCCCTCTCACTCAGTGTCAGCAAGACCAAGGAGCTGATTATAGACTTCAGGAGAGGGAAACCAGAAGTTTATGAGCCTGTCCACATTGGAGGATCCAAGGTGGAGAGTATGAGCAACTTTAATTCCTGGGTGTTACTCTGAAGAGGATCTGTCCTGGATCTAGCACATAAGCGCAATTTTGAAGAAAGCAAGCCAGCACCTCTATTTCCTTAGGAATCTGAGGGGATTCAGCATGACATCTAAAACTTTGACAAACTTCTATAGGTGTGTAGTGGAGAGTATATTCACTAGCTGCATCACGGCCTGGTATAGAAACATCAATGCCTTTGAATGGAAAATCCTTCAAGAGGAAGTGGATTCATCCCAGTACATCACAAGGAAAGCCCTTACAACCATTGAGCACATCTACATGGAATGCTGTTGTAGGAAAGCAGCGTCCATCATCAGAGATCCATACCACCCAGGCCATGCACTTATCTCACTGCTGCCATCAGGCTGAAGGTACAAGAGCTTCAGGACTCACACCACCAGGTTCAGGAATAGTTACTGCCCCTCAACCATAAGGCTCTTGAACATAAGGGATAATTACACCCACTTGTCCATCCATTGAGATGTTTCCACAACCAATGATCTCACTTTAAGGACTCTTTATAAGACCGTAAGACATAGGAACAGAATTAGACCATTTGATCCATCGAGTCTGCTCTGCCATTCAATCATGGCTGATCCTTTTTCCCCCTTCTCAAGCCCATTCCCCAGCCTTCTCCCCATAACCTTTGATGCTGTGTCCAATCATGAACCTATTCATCTCTGCCTTAAATACACTCAATGACCTGGAATCCACCACTGCATGTGGTAATAAATTCCAAAAAAACCACCAAACTCTGGCTAAAGGAATTTCTTCACATCTGTTTTAAATGGACGCCCCTCTATCCTGTGGCTGTACCCTCTTGTCCTAGACTCCCCCACCATGGGAAACATGGAGATACATCTGCTGCAGACGTGTTGCAGACAAATTGCAGCAGGTCCAAGTCCTTGCTGAGGCAGGAGCTAATTCTAGCCAGAATCAACCTCAAACCACAGCAGTGAGAATTTGAAGATATCATTCAACTCTCCAGTCAGTTTGTTGGCAGAAGTTTTCAGTACCCTGCCAGATACACCATCAAGGACTGATGCCTTGTGAGGGTTCGTCCTCTGGTTGGATATTCTGACTTCAGCATCCAAAACACAAATCACTGGGTTGCTAGATGCTGTGGAGATTCCCACAGGTGTAGTGTTAATCCTTCTTTTACAGCATGGATAAAACACATTGAGCTCATTAGGAAGTAAAGCATCACTGTCATTTATACTGTTAGATTCTGCCTTATAGGAAGTAATGGCACGTAAACCCTGCCACAACTGTTGTGTATCTGATTGTTTCCATTTCACATAGAACTGCCTCTCACTCTCACAATGGCCTTCTGTAGGTCATCCCTGGATTTCTTACAGGGTTCTGGATTGCCAGTCGTGTATGCTGCCGACTCAGCAGACGGCAAATCTCTTGATTCATTGAGAGCTTCCATTTTGGGAAGACTCAGTATGTTCTCAAAGGCATACTCTCATCCACGTGAGTCTTGATGAAGTCGATGACAGCCGTAGCCTATTCATTCAGATCCGGGATGAGTCTCTGAATATCATTGAATCCACTGATTCAAATCATACAATAGACACTCCTCCACCTCCCTCAGCCTACTGCGACTGTCCTCACCACTGGTACTGCGGTACTTAGTCTCTGCCTATCTGCTAGGAGGAGAAGTACTGTCTAAATGGATGATTAAACTTGCTAAAGTACAGATGTAGGTAAAGTACAGATGGCACAGAAAACTTTCTTAACTATGGTGTAACAGTGATCAAATGTATTGGCTCCTCTGGTTCTGCAGGTGATGTTGGTGGTAATTTGTCAGAGACTTCAAGCTGGCCTGGGTGAACTCCTCCGCAGTGATCGGGAGTTCATCAGAGTGTGGTATCCCATACTGTTAGCTGCAGTGCTCAACTCCACCAGGGGTGGAATGAAGACTGTTAACACAATACAATGGAGAGCTCCTTTGGTGGATAGAACAGATGACATTTGTTTGTCAGATGTTCCAGGTTGGGGTAACAGGATTGAGACTGAGCCAGCATAACTAGGCATCATGATAAGTTAATCAAGAAACAAATACTGTCGCCTCAGCCTTTATTTGATACCACAGTCTGGTCTATGCAGTGGATGGTGAAATCCATGGGCTGATCTGCTCTGCCTGGAGTGCTGGGTGTGAACCCTATCTCTGTGAAGCAGAGTACAGAACAGTCCCTGATATCCCTTAGGTACCCCCTCTCCCTTTGTCACTGGCAATGCTCTTTCTTTGGCTGATTTTGCTTATGCTGCTTTTTCTGGGAATACACCCTGAACAGAAGTGAGGTATCAGTTTATTGACCTTGGAGAAATGGAGCAGTAGTTGCAGGGATGGGGGGGGGGGTGTGTGTGGGGGGGGGGGGGGGAGTAGGTTAACGGCCTTGAATTACTTTGAATGGAGAAGATTATAGGGTTATCTCATTAAAAGTTTCAAATGAAACTTTTAAGGAACTTGATGGATTAGAAAAAGGGGAATTATTTTCTTGGCTAAAAGTGTCCTGAAAAAGAAGGACACCTTTAAAATGTAATGACTTTGTTATTTGCTTAAAGACAAGAAAATTTGCATATGCTGGAAATCCATGAAGGGTTGTGGCCCAAACTGTCAAGTGTTTACTCTTTTACATAGATGCTGTCTGGTCT